>NW_027591467.1:0-88000 GCF_964213995.1 Mustelus asterias | reverse complement strand
ACGGGAGAAGTGTCGGAGGATTGGAGGATTGCGGATGTGGTTCCTATTTTCAAGAAGGGGAATAGGGATAGTCCAGGAAATTACCGAGCGGTGAGTCTAACCTCAGTGGTTGGTAAGCTGATGGAGAAGATCCTGAGGGACAAGATTTATGAGCATTTAGAGAGGTTTAGTATGCTCAAGAATACTCAGTGTGGCTTTGTCAAAGGCAGATAGTGCCTTACGAGCCTGGTGGAGTTCTTCGAAAATGTGACTAAACACATTGACGAAGGGAAAGCGGTAGATGTGGTTTATATGGATTTTAGCAAGGCGTTTGATACGGTTCCCCATGCAAGGCTTCTAGAAAAGGTGAGAGGGCATGAGATCCAAGGGGCTGCTGCCCGGTGGATCCAGAACTGGCTTGCCCAAAGGAGGCAGAGAGTGTGTAAAGATGAGTCTTTTTCTAATTGGAGGTCGGTCACCAGTGGTGTGCCCCAGGGATCTTCCAGGGATCTGTTCTGGGACCCTTGCTGCTTGTCATTTTCATAAATGACCTGGATGAGGAAGTGGAGGGATGGGTTGGTAAGTTTGCCGACGACACGAAGGTTGGTGGGGTTGTGGATAGTCTGGAGGGATGTCAGAAGTTACAGAGGGACATAGATAGGATGCAAGACTGGGCGGACAAGTGGCAGATGGACTTCAACCCAGAAAAATGCGTAGTGGTCCATTTTGGCAGGTCGAATGGGATGAAGGAGTACAATATAAAGGAAAATACTCTTAGTACAGTAGACAATCAGAAGGACCTTGGGGTCCGGGTCCATAGGACTCTAAAATCAGCCCCGCAGGTGGAGGAGGTGGTTAAGAAGGCGTATGGTGTGCTGGCCTTTATCAATCGAGGGACTGAGTTTAGGAGTCCGGGGATAATGATGCAGCTATATAAGACCCTTGTCAGACCCTACTTGGAGTACTGTGCTCAGTTCTGGTCGCCTCATTACAGGAAGGATGTGGAAAAGATTGAAAGGGTGCAGAGGCGATTTACAAGGATGTTGCCTGGATTGAGTGGCATGCCTTATGAGGATAGGCTGAGGGAGCTCGGTCTTTTCTCCTTGGAGAGACGTAGGATGAGAGGAGACCTAATAGAGGTATATGAGATGTTGAGAGGCATAGATCGTGTGTACTCTCAGAGGCTTTTTCCCAGGGTGGAAATGGCTGCTACGAGAGGACACATGTTTAAGCTGCTGGGGGATAGGTTCAGGGGAAATGTTCGGGGGAAGTTTTTCACACAGAGGGTGGTGGGCGAGTGGAATCGGCTGCCGTTAGTGGTGGTGGAGGCAAACTCATTAGGGTATTTCAAGAGAGTCCTGGATGAGTACATGGGACTTAATAGGATGGAGGGTTATGGGTAGGCCTAAAAGGTAGGGATATGTTCGGCACAGCTTGTGGGGACGAAGGGCCTGTTTTGTGCTGTAGTTTTCTATGTTTCTCTGTTTCTAAGTAGCATTGTGATTAAAGTAAAATTCTACTGGAATGCTGTTCAAATACACACAAGGACATTCATTATCAGAAAAAAAAGAACATAATTTAGTCACTCGCAAAAATGTATACAACTAGATTTTGTGGCTGGGAAAAGCTTTGGCGATCGTCGAGGTGTGGGATGGAAGGGAATTTGGCCGAATGGAAAAGTAACTGGCGATCTCATAGAAGACAGAGGATGGTGGTGGATGGAAATTTTTCAGACTGGAGACCAGTTACCAGCGGTGTACCACAGGGATCAGTGGTGGGTCATCTGCTATTTGTGATTTTTATCAATGACTTGGAGGAGGGGGCTGAAGGGTGGGTCAGTAACTTTGCTGATGACACCAAGATTGGTGGAGTAGTGGATGAGGTGGAGGGCTGTTGTAGACTGCAAAGAGACATTGATAGGACACAGAGCTGGGCCGAAAAATGGCAGATGGGGTTTAACCCGGATAAGTGTGAGGTGATTCATTTTGGTAGGACAAATTTGAATGTGGATTACACGGTCAACGGCAGGGTTCTGACGAATGTGGAGGAACAGAGAGATCTTGGACTTCATATCCACTGATCTCTAAAGGTTGCCACTCAAGTGGACAGAGCCGTGAAGAAGGCCTATAGTGTGTTAGCGTTTATCAACAGGTGGTTGGAGTTCAAGAGCCATGGGGTTATGCTGCAACTATACAGGACCTTGGTGAGACCACATTTGGAATATTGTGTGCAGTTCTGGTCTCCTCACTATGGGAAGGATGTGGAAGCATTGGAGGGAGTGCAAAGGAGATTTACCAGGATGCTGCCTCGTTTGGAGGGTAGGTCTTATGAGGAAAGGTTGAGGAGGCGAGGGCTTTTCTCTTTGGAGTGGAGGCGGATGAGGGGCGACTTAATAGAGGTTTATAAGATGATGAGGGGGTTAGATAGAGTGAACGTTCAGAGACTATTTCCTCGGCTGGATGTAACTGTTACTCTGTGGCATAACTATAAGGTAAATAGTGGGATATAGGAGGGATGTCCGAGGTCGGTTTTTACGCAGAGAGTGGTTGGGGTGTGGAATGGACTGCCTGCTGTGATAGTGTAGTCGGACACTTGGAACTTTGAAGCGGTTATTGGATCGGCACATGGAGCACAGCAGGATGATAGCGAGTGGGATAGCTTGATCTTGGTTTCAGATAAAGTTCGGAACAACATCGCGGGCCGAAGGGCCTGTTCTGTGCTGTACTGTTCTATGTTCTATGTTCTATGTCTTTCTATTCCACTGCCTGCAAGTTATTTCTGATTCAGATCGATAGATGGAGAGGTCTATTAAGTGATATTCAAAGCTGGAGAGAGCTGCTCTTTCCCTCTCTGGGCTTTGAGAGGTGGCAGCCCTTCAGGTGAACTGCAGGCAGGCAGTTGATCTCCTGTTTTTCATAACTGTGATGACCTCTGAATTTTCCTGCACCAGGATTGATCTGATCTTGTCCACAACAATAAATTAACATTTGATAGCTTCCTGATAGCTGGGTGCCTTCTTTGAACTGATTGGCTGAACTCAAAATTCAAGAACATGCAAAGCCTGTTACCATGGCGATCCTGATGCTTGTTCTTTGCTACCATCCTTGCAGTCTGTGTACTCTGTCTGTACCTGCATTTGAAGCCTCCAAGCATTGACACAAGTCCAACTTTAAAGGGACACAAAACCAGCTTTTAAAGGGACCACACTTCACAAACTCAGCTTCCCAACACCAGACATAGAGCGAGAGCTCCGACAATCACCACCACAGCAAACTGTATTCAAATAGAACCCTGTGCATTTCATTTCACCCTCACATTTATCTCTCTGCCTCACACACATTTTTTACTCCACAATTACACCCGCTTCTAGTTAAAGGACTTTCATTCCAGGCCATCAAGAATTATTAACAGTGATGAGATTAATTGTTAATCTGACCTCACTGCTGTTAATTTAGAGATTTCTGATGCAACTTGTGCACAGGAAGATCCAAAGCACAGAGGCAGTTTCAAAATTCAGTTCAGAGTTTATGATAATTGTTTTCTGTGTGTGTGTGCTTCTTGTTTTAATGTACAAACTGAGGCTGCAATATTGGTCGCACAGTAAGATCCCACAGGCAGCAATGTGATATTGGCTGAATGTCCCCTCAGTTCTCTGCAGAAAGTGATCATGAACTCCCTCAGTCCCATTTTTCAAGTTGAAGCTTTTTTATATTCAAGGCCTTGGAATCTTCTTTGCAGTCAGTGAGGGATTTTCAAACAGGATGATCATTGTTTCAAGGCAGGCAAATGGCCCAGAACAGTGCATGCACAGCAAGATCCCACAGCAGCTACACTGTGAAACTAATCAAATGAGACACAGACCTTAGCCTGCCTCCATCCTCACACCTGCTGTGAGCCCCTTTCCCCAAAGCACCCAACAAAAATCGCCACACACCTTCCACTCTGTGTGTGTGCATTGTCCCAAGTCTGGAGAATTCCCTTCACTTCCCTGGAAAGATGAAACTCTCTCTTAACACTGAGACATCCTTTAAAGCAAGTTCTGCAGCAAGATCGCAGAAGGTGCAGTTAGCAGTGTGGAGTGTGTTTTACACCGTTTAATGGAATGTAACCCTGAAAAGTGTGAGCTGATACACTTTGGAAGGAGTAATTGACAAGGAAGTACTCAATGAATGTTCGGACTATAGGAAGATCTATGGCAGAATGTGACCTTGGCGTATTTGACCACAGATCTTTGAAAGCAGAAGGGCATGTTAGTAAGGTGGTGAAAATGGCACATGGGACTCTTGCCTTTATCATTTGAGGCATAGATGACAAAAGCAGGGAAGTAATGTTGGAATTGTCTCGATCTTTGATGAGCCCCCAGCTGGAGTACTGTGTGCAGTTCTGATCGCCACATTATAGGAAGGATGTGTTTGTGCTGGATGGGGGGACAGAGGAGATTCACCAAGATGCTGCCTTGGATGGAAGATCAACGTTATGAAAAGAGGTTGCGTAGGCTTGGGTTATTAACGTTTTAGCAGAGAAGACTGAGGGGCGACCTGATCGAGGTGTACAAGATTATGAGGGCCATGGACAGAGTGGAGAAGGAGCAACTGTTCCCCATATCTGAAGGGTCAGTCACGAGGGGACAGAGGTTCTCGGTGGGGTTAAGGAGGTTTGGGGGGGAGGGGGGCGTGTGAGGAAATATGTTTTTCCCCAGAGGGTGTTGACGGTCTAGAAAGCGCTGCCTGGGAGGGTGGTGGAGGTGGGTTGCTTCACATCCTTTAAAAGGTATCTGGATGAGCACTTGGCACAACATAACATTCAGGGCTCTGGGCCAAGTGCTGACAGATGGGGTTAGGTGGGATTTCAGGTATTTCTAATGTGACAGTGCAGACTCGATGGGCCGAAGGGCCTCTTCTGCTCTGTATGATTCTATTATTCTATAACCTCTCATTCTTGGTTCTCCTCATTCTCTCCCACTCTTTCCTTCCCTCCATTTCTTCCAATCAGACAGAAACATTCAAATGGAGAGAGAGAGATTTCCACAGGGAGAATCTTCTAAACCTGAATTAAAATGCCAGCCCTGCTCCATCCTGCCCACCCCCTGTCCCCTCTCAGTCTCTAGAAGCTGCTCAACTCCCTCTTTCAGTTTGGGAAGCGGCTGCTGATTTCTTCAGGACACTTTTTAAATCCTCCCAGACTATCTGACAGGGTTTGAGTGGAGCTGCACCTGGTGACCACACACTGGAGACTCTCACATCCTGTCTCTCTTTCTCAAATGCTGTCCCTCCATCACCACCTCTGCTTTGACCTTCCACTCCCCTCGGGCCTCCCTCTGTCTCTGCTCCACTCCCTCCTTCTCTTTTCTCCTCCTGCCACTGTCTCTCTCTCTCATTGTAAAGATGGATGTTCTTATCTCGGGCCAGGTCTTTGCAACCACACCCACCACCTCTTACTCCATCCCTCCTTCTAACTTCCTATTTCTGTCCATATCTCTGCTTCTTTCCCTCTCTTTCATGTGCACTGTGTTGAAAGGAGTGATGCAATATTTCTGAGCCACACTGCCAATAACCACAAACCATATTGCTGTGAGGGGGTGGGAAGAACCACCTTATCTGGGGGTCTCCAGTTAGGAGTCAGTGCCCAGCTTCCTGTCTCTGGAGAATAGCCTCAGTCAGAGCCCTGAGATTCCTTATTTACACAAATCAATCAATAGATCGATTAATTTATTCATAAATAACTACTGGGAGGCTCATTTTACAAAGTCTACCAAAGGAATGGACACAGCTTGTCCCCAGTTTAAAGAGGGGAGTTTATCTCTTTCTGTCACTGAGGGGATATGTATCCAAACGCAGAATTCACATGGAGCTGGGTGGAGGATTACACCAAGCGCGAGGCTGGGGGAATGACATGCCTCCCCCCACCCCCACTTTGTCCTCTCTGGATATGGTCACAGTGCCGCCCATGGGATCATGCTGTGCTTAAAATCCCCACAAAGAAAGCTGGAAAGGGAGAGGGAGAGACTCTGGAGGGAGGTGAACAGGAATGGGTAGAAATCGAGATGGAGAGAGCAATACTGGGGTGAGATAGAGAGATATGGGGAGAAACAGGAGGAGAGAGAGAACAATTGGAGAGCGATAGGGAGATATGGGGTAAAGTTAGAATGAGAATGAAGAATGGAAACGCACTGGATCAGAGAGAAATCCAGTTAGAGATAATAAAGCTGGTCGGAGAGAAGAAGAGTTGAGGAAGAGATAGATAGGGAAGCAAAGAAGAAGGCAAAGAGAGAGGGAGAGAAGAAAGGAAAAAAGAGACGGACAGAGGATATACTCTGTAAATGAGAGGCAGAAAAGCTGTGGGGGAGAGTCAGAATGGGGAGGAAATTTGGAGAGGGGAAGTTAAATAGAAAAATCCTGAATTGACTTCCAACTAGTCAGTATGATCAAAAGTAGTCAGCACGTCTTTGTCAAGGGCAGGTCGTGCCTTACGAGCCTGGTTGAGTTCTTTGAAAATGTGACCAAACACATTGACGAAGGAAGAGCGGTGGATGTGGTCTATATGGACTTCAGCAAGGCGTTCGATAAGGTCCCCCATGCAAGACGTCTTGAGAAAGTGAGAGGGCATGGGATCCAAGGGGCTGTTGCCTTGTGTATCCAGAACTGGCTTGCCTGCAGAAGGCAGAGAGTGGCTGTGGAGGGGTCTTTCTCTGCATGGAGGTCAGTGACCAGTGGAGTGCCCCAGGGATCTGTTCTGGGACCCTTGCTGTTTGTCATTTAGATAAATGACCTGGATGAGGAAGTGGAGGGATGGGTTGGTAAGTTTGCTGACGACACCAAGGTCGGTGGTGTTGTGGATAGTTTGGAGGGATGTCAGAAGTTGCAGCGAGACATAGATAGAATGCAGGACTGGGCGGAGAAGTGGCAGATGGACTTCAACCCGGATAAGTGTGTGGTGATCCATTTTGGCAGATCCAATGGGATGAAGCAGCAGTATAATTTGAAGGGCACCATTCTTAGCAGTGTAGAGGATCGGAAGGACCTTGGGGTCCGGGTCCATAGGACTCTTAAATCGGCCTCGCAGGTGGAGGATGCGGTCAAGAAGGCGTACGGCGTACTGGCCTTCATTAATCGAGGGATTGAGTTTAGGAGTCGGGAGATAATGCTGCAGCTTTATAGGACCCTGGTTAGACCCCACTTGGAGTACTGCGCGCAGTTCTGGTCGCCTCATTACAGGAAAGATGTTGAAGCCATTGAAAGGGTGCAGAGGAGATTTACAAGTGTGTTGCCTGGATTGGGGGGCATGCCTTATGAGGATAGGTTGAGGGAGCTTGGTCTCTTCTCCCTGGAGAGACGAAGGATGAGAGGTGACCTGATAGAGGTTTACAAGATGTTGAGAGGTCTGGATAGGGTAGACTCTCAGAGGCTATTTCCAAGGGCTGAAATGGTTGCTACGAGAGGACACAGGTTTAAGGTGCTGGGGGGTAGGTACAGAGGAGATGTCAGGGGTAAGTTTTTCACTCAGAGGGTGGTGGGTGAGTGGAATCGGCTGACGTCGGTGGTGGTGGAGGCAAACTCGTTGGGGTCTTTTAAGAGACTTCTGGATGAGTACATGGGATTTAATGGGATTGAGGGCTACAGATAGGCCTAGAGGTGGGGATATGATCAGCGCAACGTGTGGGCCGAAGGGCCTGTTTGTGCTGTGGCTTTCTATGTTCGATGTTCCAACTCCACCAGCTGTCCAGTCCAGAGAGGTGTTCAATCCGGGGTGGGCTCTGCTAATTGGGTGCAGGAAGGGATTGCAGATTCTACCTCTGTCCACTTTGGGTCTAATTGGGAAACCCGTCCAGTCTGAATTATTCCTGGAAAACACATCAGATGAGAAATCACCCCCACACCCCCCTTTCCCTCTCCCCCCACACCCCCCCTTTCCCTCTCCTCCCACACCCCCCCTTTCCCCCTCTCCCCCCCACACCCCCCCTTTCCATTCCCCCACACCCCCCTTTCCCCCTCTCCCCCACACACCCCACTTTCCCTCTACCCCCACACCCCGCCTTCCCTCTCCCCCCCACACCCCTCTTTCCCTCTCACCCCCACACCCCACTTTCCCACTCCCCCCACACCCCCCTTTCCCTCTCCCCTCACACCCCCCTTTCCCTCTCCCCCCACACCCCCCTTTCCCTCTCACCCCCACACCCCCTATCCCTCTCCCCCCACACCCCCCTTTCCCTCACCCCCCGCACCCCACTTTACCGCTCACCCCCCACATCCCACTTTCCCGCTCACCCCCGCACACCCCTTTCCCTCTCCCCACACACCCCTCCTTTCACTCACCCACCCACTTCCCACTCATCCCAGGCCCACCTTTCCCTCTCGCCCCCACACCCCCCTTCCCATCTACCCCCCCACCACCCTTTCCCTCTCGCCCCCACACCCCCCTTTTCACCTCCCCCCCTACAACCCCTTTCCCTCTCCCCCCACACCCCCTTTTCCTCTCCCCCCAGACTCCCCCTTCCCTTTCCCCCCCCACACCCCCTTACCCTCTCACCCCCACACCCCCTTTCCCTCTCACCCCCACACCCCCATTTCCCTCTTCCCCCCACACCCCCTTTCCCTCTCACCCCCACACCCCCGTTTCCCTCTCCCCCCCCACACCCCCCTTTCCTTCCCCTCCACACCCGCCTTTCCCTCTCCCCCACACCCCCTTTCCCTCTCCCCCCCACACCCCTCTTTCAGTCTCCCCCACACCCATTTCCCTCGCCCCCACGCCCCTTTCCCTCTCCCCTCACACCCCCCTTTCCCTCTCCCCACACACCCCCCTTATCTCTCACCCCCACAGCCCCCTTTCCCTCTCCCCCCACACCCCTCTTTCCCTCTCCCCCCCACACCCCTCTTTCCATCTCACCCCCACATCTCCCTTCCCTCTCCCCCCCCACACACCCCCTTCCCTCTCACCCGCACCCCCCCTTTCTCTCTCACCCCCACACCTCCCTTTCCCTCTCCCCCCACACCTCACTTTCCCTCTCACCCCCACAACCGCCTTTCCCTCTCACCCGCACCCCCCCTTTTCCTCTCATCCCCACACCTCCCTTTCCCTCTCCCCCCCACACCCCTCTTTCCCTCTCACCCCCACACCCCCCTTTCCCTCTCCCCCCCACACCCCCCTTTCCCTCTCCCCCCACACCCCCTTTCCCTCTCACCCGCACCCCCCCTTTTCCTCTCACCCCCACACCCCCCTTTCCCTCTCCCCCCCACACCTCCCTTTCCCTCTCACCCCCACATCCCCCTTTCCCTCTCCCCCCCACACCCCACTTTCCCTCTCCCCCCCCACACCCCCCTTTCCCTCTCCCGCCACACCCCTCTTTCCCTCTCACCCCCACACCCCCCTTTCCCTCTCTCCCCACACCCCCTTTCCCTCCCCCCCTCACCCCCCTTTCCCTCTCCCTCCCACATCCCCCTTTCCCTCTCCCCCCCCGCACCCCTCTTTCCCTCTCACCCCCACATCTCCCTGCCCTCTCCCCCCCACACCCCCCTTTCCCTCTCCCCCCACACCCCCCTTTCCCTCCCCCACTCACCCCCATTTCCCTCTCCCCCCACACCCCCCTTTCCCTCCCCCACTCACCCCCATTTCCCTCTCCCTCCCACAACCCCCTTTCCCTCTCCCCCCACACCCCCCTTTCCATCTCCCCCCACACCCCCCTTTCCCTCTCCCCCCAACACTCCCCTTTCTCTCTACCCCCCACAACCCTCTTTCCCTCTCCCCCCCACACCCCCCTTTCCCTCTCCCCCCACACCCCCCTTTCCCTCTCCCCCCCATAACCCCCTTTCCCTCTCCCCCCCACACCCCCTTTCCCTCTCCCCCACACCCCACTTTCCCTCTCTCCCCCTACACCCCCTTTCCCTCTCCCCCCACGCCCCCCTTTCCCTCTCCCCCCACACCCTCCTTCCCCTCTCCCCCCACACCCCCCCTTTCCCTCTCCCCCCACACCCCCCTTTCCCTCTCCCCCTCACACCCCCCTTTCCCTCTACCCCCCGCACCCCCCTTTCCCTCTCCCTCCCACACTCCCTTTCCCTCTCCCCCCACACCACCCTTTCCCTCTCCCCCCCACACCCCCCTTTCCCTCTCCCCCCCACACCCCCCTTTCCCTCTACCCCCCACACCCCCCTTTCCATCTCCCTCCCACACCCCCCTTTCCCTCTCCCCCCCACACCCCCCTTTCCCTCTCCCCCCCACACCTCCCTTTCCCTCTCCCCCCCACACCCCCCTTTCCCTCTCCTCCCACACCCCCTTTCCCTCTCCCCCCCACACCCCCCTTTCCCTCTTCTCCCACACCCCCCTTTCCCTCTCCCCCCCACACCCCCCTTTCCCTCTCCCCCCACACCCCCCTTTCCCTCTCCCCACCCACACCCCCCTTTCCCTCTCCCCCCACACCCCCTTTTCCCTCTCCCCCCACACCCCCCTTTCCCTCTCCCCCCCACACCCCCCTTTCCCTCTCCCCACCCACACCCCCCTTTCCCTCTCCCCACCCACACCCCCCTTTCCCTCTCCCCCCACACCCCCCTTTCCCTCTCCCCCCCACACCCCCCTTTCCCTCTCCCCAGTACATGTTCATTGTTCATCCATAGTGAGGTAAAGAGGAGTGACTTGTTGCAGGAGTCTGGGGGGAGAGATCGACTTTTTTACAATACTTTATTTGTGGGCTTTATTTTATTAAAAACCTTTAAACTTCACACGGGAAGTATCCGCGGGGTCTTGTGGGAAGTGTGTGGGGTTTTGTTTTCAGTGTGGGAGGGTTAAGAGCAGGCCGCACTACCCAGCGGGCAGCGTGGTTAGCGGGCAGCAGAGTGAGCAGGGAGTAGAGTGAGGGCTGAAGGGCTTTGGCTCAACGGGATTAGTCGGAAACGGGCGAAGCATGTTCGGTTCATCTGGTAGTTTTACCAGTGTACTTGAAGAAAGGGCGATTATGAGTGCAAGTCCAGTTTGTTGTTCTCGGTGTCGGATGTGGGAGCTCCTGGAGTCAGCTCGCCTCCCGGACGCCCATTTCTGCGCCGGTTGCATCAAACTGCAGCTCCTAAGGGACCGCGTTACGGTACGGGAGCTGCAGCTCGATGATCTTCGTCTGGTCAGGGAAAATGAGGAGCTGATAGATAGGAGTTACAGGCAGGTGGTGACACCGGGGCCACAGGAGAAAGACACGTGGGTCACAGGTTGGAAGGGGAAAGGTCAGGAACTAGAGAGCACCCCGGTGGCTGTGCCCCTTCAGAATAAGTACTCCTGTTTGAGTGCTGTTGGGAGGAGCAGCCTACCTGGGGGAAACAACAGTGGCCGTACCTTTGGCGCAGAGTCCGACCCGGCAGCTCAGAAGGGTAGGGAAAGGGAGGATGAGCAAACTGACCACAGCACCAGGGTACAGGGAGCCGTTCAAGTGGGGGGAGAAAAAAGAAATGCAGTAGAAATTGGGGATAGTACACTTTTGGATGCTGTTGGGGGGGCGGAGGGGGGGGACTTAGCATGGGTAAGCCATGGGGTACAGGTCGCTGACTCAGAGTCTGTCCTTGGTGCTCAGAAGGGAAGGGGGGAGAGGAGTAGAGGCTTAGTCAAAGAACAAAGAACAAAACAGCTCAGGAACAGGCCCTTCGGCCCTCCAAGCCCGCGCCGCTCCCTGGTCCAAACTAGACCATTCTTTTGTATCCCTCCATTCCCACTCCGTTCATGTGGCTATCCAGATAAATCTTAAACGTTCCCAGTGTGTCCGCCTCCACCACCTTGCCTGGCAGCGCATTCCAGGCCCCCACCGCCCTCTGTGTAAAATACGTCCTTCTGATATCCGTGTTGAACCTCCCCGCCTTCCCCCGCCGCCACCACCCCCCGCCCCCGGCCCCGCCGCCCCCCTCACCTTGAACCTATGACCCCTCGTGAACATCACCGCCGACCTGGGAAAAAGCTTCCCACCGTTCACCCTATCGATGTCTTTCATAATTTTATACACCTCTATTAGGTCACCCCTCATCCTCCGTCTTTCCAGGGAGAACAACCCCAGTTTACCCAATCTCTCCACATAACTAAGCCCTTCCATACCAGGCAACATCCTGGTAAACCTCCTCTGTACTCTCTCCAAAGCCTCCACGTCCTTCTGGTAGTGTGGCGACCAGAACTGGGCGCAGTATTCCAAATGCGGCCGAACCAACGTTCTATACATCTGCAACATCAGACCCCAACTTTTATACTCGATGCCCCGTCCGACAAAGGCAAGCATGCCATGTGCCTTATTCACTTCCTTCTCCACCTGTGACGTCACCTTCAAGGATCTGTGGACTTGCACATCCAGGTCCCTCTGCGTATCTACACCCTTTATGGTTCTGCCATTTATCGTTTAGCTCCCCCCTACATTAGTTCTACCAAAATGCATCACTTCGCATTGATCTGGATTGAACACCATCTGCCATTTCTTTGCCCAAATTTCCAGCCTATCTATATCCTTCTGTAGCCTCTGACAATGTTCCTCACTATCTTCAAGTCCAGCCATTTTCGTGTCGTTCGCAAACTTACTGATCACCCCAGTTCCACCTTCTTCCAGATCGTTTATAGAAATCACAAACAGCAGAGGTCCCAATACAGAGCCCTGCGGAACACTACTAGTCACATGCATCCAGCTGGAAAAAGACCCTTCCACTACCACCCTCTGTCTTCTGTGACCAAGCCAGTTCTCCACCCATCTAGCCACCTCCCCCTTTATCCCATGAGATCCAACCTTTTGCATCAACCTGCCATGAGGGACTTTGTCAAACGCTTTACTAAAGTCCATACAGATGACATCCACGACCCTTCCCTCGTCAACCATTGTAGTCACTTCTTCAAGAAACTCCACCAGATTAGTGAGGCATGACCTCCCTCTCACAAAACCATGCTGACTATCGTTAATGCGTTTATTCCTTTCTAAATGCGCATACATCCTATCTCTAAGAATCCTCTCCAACAACTTCCCAACCACGGACGTCAAGCTCACCGGCCTATAATTTCCCGGGTTATCCTTCCGACCCTTCTTAAATAATGGGACCACATTAGCTATCCTCCAATCCTGTGGGACCTCACTTGTGAAAAGTTTAACAACACCAGGTTAAAGTCCAACAGGTTTATTTGGTAGCAAAAGCCACACGTGTGGCTTTTGCTACCAAATAAACCTGTTGGACTTTAACCTGGTGTTGTTAAACTTCTTACTGTGTTTACCCCAGTCCAACGCCGGCATCTCCACATCATGACCTCACTTGTGTCCATTGATGAGACAAAAATTTGCGTCAGAGGCCCAGCAATTTCATCTCTCGTCTCCCTGAGCAGCCTTGGATAGATTCCATCAGGTCCTGGGGATTTGTCAGTCTTTATATTCCCTGAAAAACCTAACACTTCCTCCCTTGTAATGGAGATTTTCGCTAACGGGTCAACACTCCCCTCCGAGACACTCCCAGTCAACACATCCCTCTCCTTTGTGAATACCGACGCAAAGTATTCATTTAGGATCTCCCCTACTTCTTTGGGCTCTCAGCATAATTCCCCACTTTTGTCCCTGAGAGGTCCGATTTTTTCCCTGACAACCCTTTTGTTCCTGACGTATGAATAAAATGCCTTGGGATTCTCCTTAATCCTGTCTGTCAAGGACGTTTCTTGACCCCTTTTTGCCCTTCTAATTCCTCATTTGAGTTCTTTCCTACTTTCTTTGTATTCCTCCAGAGCTCCCTACGTTTTTAGCTGCCTGGGGACATTGGTCATTGGGGTCTCCATTGTTAAAGGGACGGATAGGAGATTCTGCGGGAACGAGAGAGACTCGCGGTCGGTGTGTTGCCTCCCAGGAGCCAGAGTCCGCGATGTCTCGGATCGTGTTTTCGAAATCCTTAAGAGGGAGGGGGCCCAGCCCCTAGTTGGGGTTCACATAGGCACTCAATACAGAGGTAGGAAAAAGGATGGGGATGTAAGGCAGAAATTCAGGGAGTTAGGATGGAAGCTTAGTAATTAAAAATGCTTACTAGCAGAAAGATAACAGAGAGAGCTGCCTGCAGGCAGCATATTGAACATGCTGTAGATCACAGCATGTTTAATATACTGCCTCAAAGTCCTGACAAAATTAGGGGTCAACCTATCTGCAAAGTATAAAATTGAATGTCCGATGTTGGTGCAGGAGGTTCCCATTTTGAAATGTGACTAAATCAATGTGACACCTTTTATTGAATGAATTAATTTCACAAAAATACCTTTAACCACAAGCAAAACAGTTTAAAAACTGTCAAATTTGGTATCCAATGCAAAGAGTTAACCAAATTCTTGCTGAGTTGTTTTGGCTGTGGAATTATTGTGAGGATCCTAATCTGATTAGATTTCACTTTTTCAATTTCAGAATCATCCCTCCACCCTCTTCAGGAGGATGTTGACATTCTAGGACATGTTGAGATGAAAAGGGAGGAGATATTGGAGGTTTTGAAAAACAATAAGTGGACAAGTCCCCAGGGCAAGATAGGGTCTATCCCAGACCACAGAGAGAGACGAAGGAAAGAATTGCTGAGGCCGAGGCCAAAATCTTTATATCCTCTTTAACCACGGGTGAGGTACCAGAGTATTGGAGAGTAACTAACATTGTTCAAGAAGGGCAGAAGAGACAATCCAGGAAATTACAGGCCTGTGAGCCTTACATCAGTGATGGGGAAATTATTGAGAAAATTCTTAGGGACTGGATGTACTCACATCTGGAAGATAATAAGCTTATTAGTGATAGGCAGCATGATTTTGTGAAGGGGAGGTCATGTCTCACAAACTTGATTGAGTTATTTGAGGAAGTGACAAGAAAAATTGACCACAGTAGGGCAGTGGATGTTGTATACATGGATTTTAGTAAAGCCTTCAATAAGGTTCCTCTTGGCAGGCTGATACAGAAGGTGAAGTCATAGGTATCCAAGGTGAGCTGGTAAGATGGATACAAAACTGTCTTGGGCAAAGAAAGCAGAGAGTGGCAGTGGAAAGATACTTTTCTACCTGGAGATCTGTGATAAGCGGTGTTCCACAAGGATCAGTGCTGGGGCCTCTGTTGTTTGTAATATATATAAATGATTTGGAGGAAAATGTAGGTGATCTAATTAGTAAATTTGCAGATGATACAAAAAGAAGGGGAGAAGCGGGTAGTGAGGAAGATTGTCAGAGAATACAGCAGGATATAAATCGGCTGGAGACCTGGGTCGAAAGGTGGCAGTTGGATTTTAACCTGGACAAATGTGAGGTGATGCGATTTGGAAGGTCTACTGCAGAAGCAAAGTATACAGTAAATGGTACACCCCTTAGAAATATTAGTATACGGGGGGATCGAGGCGTGAAGATCCACAGTTCCATGAAGTGGCAACTCAGGTGGACAAGGTGGTCAAGAAGGTGCATGACATGCTGGCCTTCATCGGTTAGGGTGTTGAGTATAGGAATTAGAAAGTCATGTTGCAGCTGTATGAGACCTTGGTCAGGCCAAATTTGGAGTATTGTGGACAATTCTAGTCGCCACACTACCGGAAGGATGTTGATGCATTGGAAAGGGTGCAGAAGAGATTTACCAGGATGTTGCCTGCTTTGGAGGATATGGACTATGAAGAAACGTTCATAGAAATCATAGAAATCAAGAAAGGTTGAATAAACTTCAATTGTTTTCATTGGAGCATTGGAGGATGAGGGGGGACCTGATAGAGATTTACAAGATTATGACAGGCGTGGATACTCAGACTTTTTCCCAGGGTCGAAGGGTCAATTATTCAGGGACAGAGGTTGAGAGTGAGGGGAGGAAGTTTAAAAGAGATATAAGGGGCAAGCTTTTCATATAGAGGGTGGTGAATGCCGGGAACATACTGCCGGAGGAGGTGGTGAAAGCAGATTCCATAACAACGTTTAAGAGGCATTGGAATAGATACATGAATAGGCAGGGAATTGAGGGATATGGACCATGTAGAGGCAAGAAAATATTCAATTAGAGAGGCATCTGTGTCGGCACAGACTCGGGGGGCCGAAGGGCCTGTTCCTGTGCTGGACTGTTCTTTGTTCTTTGTTCTTTGTTCTTCGGGCTAGAAGAAACAGACTTGTTATCTCTGATTTGTTACCCGTGCCACGTGATAGTGAGGAGAGGAATAGGGAGAGAGAGCAGTTGAACACGTGGTTACAGGGATGGTGCAGGAGGGAGGGTTTCAGATACCAGGATCATTGGGGCTCTTTCTGGGGTAGGGTGGGACCTCTACAAACAGGATGGTCTGCATCTGAACCAGAGGGATACCAATACTTTCGGGGGGGAAATTTGCTAATGCTCTTCGGGAGGGTTTAAACTAATTCAGCAGGGGGGTGGGTATCTGAACTGTAGCTCCGGTGTACAGGAGGTTGAGAGTAGTGAGGTCATGGATGAGGTTTCAGGGTCGCAGGAGTGCACTGGCAGGCGGGAAAGTGGTTTGAGCACCAGGAGCATCCGGAATAAGGTGGGTGAGCTTGCAGCATGGGTTGGTACCTGGGATTTCGATGTTGTGGCCATCTCGGAGACATGGATAGAGCAGGGACAGGAATGGTTGTTGCAGGTTCCGGGGTTTCGATGTTTCAGTCAGTGCAGGGAAGGTGGTAAAAGAGGGAGAGGTGTGGCATTGTTAGTCAAGGACAGTATTACGGTGGCAGAAAGGACGTTTGATGAGGACTCGTCTACTGAGGTAGTTTTGGCTGAGGTTAGAAACAGGAAAGGAGAGGTCACCCTGTTGGGAGTTTTTTTATAGACCTCCGAAAAGTTCCAGAGATATAAAGGAAAGGATTGCTGAGATGATTCTGGATAGGAGTGAAAGTAACAGGGTAGTTGCTATGGGGGACTTTAACTTGACAAATATTGAGAGGAAAAGCTAAAGTTCGAGTGCTTTAGAGGGGTCAGTTTTTGTCCAATGTGTGCAGGAAGGCTTCCTGACACTGGATGTAGATAGACCAACAAGAGGCGAGGCCACATTGGATTTGGTACTGGGTAATGAACCAGACTGGGTGTTAGATTTGGAGGTCGGTGAGCACTTTGGTGACAGTGACCACAATTCGATTACGTTTACCTGAGCAATGGAAAGGAATAGGTATATACCAAAGGGCAAGAGTTATAGCTGGGGGAAAGGAAATTATGATGCGATTAGGCGAGATTTAGCTGGTATAGGTTGGGGAAGGAAACTGCAGGGGATGGGCACAATTGTCATGTGGAACTTGTTCAAGGAACAGCTACTGCGCGTCCTTGATCAATATGTACCTGTCAGGCAGGGAGGAAGCAGACGTGTGAGAGAACCGTGGTTTACCAAGGAGGTTGAATCTCTTGTGAAGAGGAAGAAGGAGACTTATGTAAAGATGAGACATGAAGGCTCAGTTAGGGCACTTGAGAATTACAAGTTAGCGAGGAAGGACCGAAAGAAAGAATTAAGAAGAGCCAGGAGGGGACATGAGAAGTCTTTGGCAGGTCGGTTCAAGGAAAACCCTCAAGCTTTCGATAGGTACATCAGGAGTAAAAGAATGACTAGGGTAAGGTTAGGGCCAGTCAAGGACAGTAGTGGGAAGTTGTGCGTGGAGTCTGAAAAGATAGGAGAGGCACGAAATGAATATTTTTCGTCGGTATTCACACTGGAGAGGGACAGTGTTGTCGAGGGGAGAACTGAGATGCAGGGTGTTGGACTGAATAGGATTAAGGTTCATAAGGAGGAGGTGTTCGCAAATCTGGAAAGGGTAAAAATTGATAAGTCCCCTGGGCCGGATGGGATTTATCCTAGGATTCTCTGGGAGGCTAGAGAGGAGATTGCAGAGCCTTTGGCTTTGATCTTTGGGTCGTCATTGTCTACAGGAACAGTGCCAGAAGACTGGAGGATAGCAAATGTTGTCCCCTTGTTCAAGATGGGGAGTAGGGACAACCCTGGTAATTATAGACCGGTGAGCCTTACTTCTGTTGTTGGCAAAGTTTTGGAAAGGTTGATAAGAGATAGGATTTATAATCATCGAGAAAGGAATAATTTGATTAGGGGATAGTCAGCATGGTTTTGCAAAGGGCAGGTCGTGCCTCCCAAACCTTATTGAGTTCTTTCAGAAGATGACCAAAGAGGTGGATGAGGGTAAAGTGGTTGATGTGGCGTATATAGATTTCAGCAAAGCGTTTGATAAGGTTCCCCATGGTAAGCTATTGCAGAAAATACGAAGGCATGGGATTGCCGGGGGATTTAGTGGTTTGGATCAGGAATTGGCTAGCTGTAAGACAACAGAGGGTGGTGGTTGATGGGAAATGTTCATCCTGGAGTTCAGTTACTAGTGGTGTACCGCAAGGATCTGTTTTGGAGCCACTGCTGTTTGTCATTTTTAGTAATGACCTGGATGAGGGCGTAGAAGGATGGTTTAGTAAATTTGCAGATGACACTAAAGTCTGTGGAGTTGAAGACAGTGTGGAGGGAAGCGGCTGGTGACAGAGGGACATAGATAAGCTGCTGAGCTGGGCTGAGAGGTGGGAAATGGAGTTTAATGCGGAAAAGTGTGAGGTGATTCACTTTGGAAGGAGTAACAGGAATACAGAGTACTGGGCTAATGGTAAGATACTTGGTAGTGTGGATGAACAGAGGGATCTGGGTGTCCATGTGCATAGATCCCTGAAAGTTGGCACCCAGGTTGATAGGGTTGTTAAGAAGGCGTACGGTGTATTCGCTTTTATTGGAAGAGGGATTGAGTTTCGGAGCCAGGAGGTCATGTTGCAGCTGCACAAAACTCGGCTGCGGCCGCATTTGGAGGATTGCGTACAGTTCGAGTCGCCGCATTATAGGAAAGATGTGGAAGTGTTGGAAAGGGTGCAGAGGAGATTTACCAGGATGTTGCCTGGTATGGTGGGAAAATCGTATGAGGAAAGGCTGAGGGGCTTGAGGTTGTTTTCATGAGAGAGAAGAAGGTTAAGAGGTGACTTACTAGAGGCATACAAGATGATCAGAGGATTAGATAGGGTGGATAGTGAGAGCCTTTTTCCTCGGATGGTGATGGCTAACATGAGGGGACATAGCTTTAAATTGAGGGGTGAGAGATATAGGACAGATGTTAGAGGTAGGTTCTTCACTCAGAGAGTAGGAAGAACGTGGAATGCCCTGCCTGCAGCAGTAGTGGACTCGTCAACATTAAGAGCATTTAAATGGTTCTTGGTTAAATATATGGATGATATTGGTATAGGGTAGATTAGAGGGGCTTTACATTGGTTCCACTGGTCGGCGCAACATCGAGGGCCGAAGGGCCTGTACTGCGCTGTAATGTTCTATGTTCTATGCTCTCGCAACTCAACATGCCCCTTCCCTCTCCCCCCCCCACACCCCCTTTTCCCTCTCCCCCCCACACCCCCTTTCCCTCTCACCCCCACACCCCCTTTCCCTCTCACCCCCAAACCCCCCTTTCCCTCTCCCCCCCACACACCCCTTTCCCTCTCACCCCCACACCCCCCTTTCCCTCTCACCCCCACAACCCCCTTTCCCTCCCCCCCACACCTCCCATTCCCTCTCCCCCCACACCCCCCCTTTCCTTCCCCCCTACACCCCCTTTCCTTCCCCCCCACACCACCCTTTCCCTCCCCCCCACACCCCCTTTCCCTCTCCCCCACACCCCCCTTTCCCTCCCCCCCAAACCCCCCTTTCCCTCTCCCCCGCACACACCCCTTTCCCTCTCCCCCCCCCCAGACCCCCCTTTCCCTCTCACCCCCAACCCCCTTTCCCTCTCACCCCCACACACCCCTTTCCCTCTCCCCCACACCCCCCTTTCCCTCCCCCCACACCCCCTTTCCCTCTCCCCCCCACACCCCCCTTTCCCTCTCACCCCCGCACACTCCTTTCCCTCTCCGCCCACACCCCCCTTTCCCTCTCCCCCCCCCCACACCCCCCTTTCCCTCTTCCCCCACACCCCCCTTTCCCTCTCCCCCCACACTCCCTTTTCCCTCTCACCCCCCCACCCCCCTTTCTCTCTCCCCCTCAAACCCCCCGTTCGCTCTCCCCCCACACCCCCCTTTCCCTCTCCCCCAAAACCCTCTTTCCCTCTCCCCCCACACCCCCTTTCCCTCTCCCCCCACACCCCCCTTTCCCTCTCCCCCCCACACCCCCCTTTCCCTCTCCCCCCACACCCCCCTTTCCCTCTCCCCTCCACACCCCCCTTTCCCTCTCGCCCCAACACCCCCCTTTCCCTCTCACCCCCACACCCCCCTTTCCCTCTCACCCCCACAACCCCCTTTCCCTCCCCCCCACACCTCCCATTCACTCTCCCCCCACACCCCCCTTTCCCTCTCCCCCCCACACCCCCCTTTCCCTCTCCCCCCCACACCCCCCTTTCCCTCTCCCCCCCACACCCCCCTTTCCCTCTCCCCCCACACCCCCCTTTCCCTCTCCCCCCCACACCCCCCTTTCCCTCTCACCCCCACACCCCCCTTTCCCTCTCCCCCCCACACCCCCCTTTCCCTCTCCACCCCACACCCCCCTTTCCCTCTCCCCCCACACCCCCCTGTCCCTCTCCCCTCCACACCCCCCTTTCCCTCTCCCCCCACACCCCCCTTTCCCTCTCACCCCCACACCCCCCTTTCCCTCTCACCCCCACAACCCCCTTTCCCTCTCACCCCCACAACCCCCTTTCCCTCTCCCCCCTCAGCCCCCTTTCCCTCTCCCCCCCACACCCCCCTTTCCCTCTCCCCCCCACACCCCCCTTTCCCTCTCCCCCCAAACCTCCAATTCCCTCTCCCCCCACACCCCCCTTTCCCTCTCCCCCCCACACCCCCCTTTCCTTCCCCTCCACACCCCCCTTTCCTTCCCCCCCACACCACCCTTTCCCTCCCCCCCCCACACCCCCTTTCCCTCTCCCCCACACCCCCCTTTCCCTCCCCCCACACCCCCCTTTCCCTCTCCCCCGCACACCCCCCTTTCCCTCTCCCCCCCCAGACCCACCTTTCCCTCTCACCCCCACCCCCCCTTTCCCTCTCACCCCCACACACCCCTTTCCCTGTCCCCCCAAACCCCCCTTTCCCTCCCCCCCATACCCCCTTTCCCTCTCCCCCCCCACACCCCCCTTTCCCTCTCTCCCCCGCACACTCCTTTCCCTCTCCCCCCACACTCCCCTTTCCCTCTCCGCCCCACACCCCCCTTTCCCTCTTCCCCCACACCCCCCTTTCCCTCTCCCCCCACACTCCCTTTTCCCTCTCACCCCCCACACCCCCCTTTCCCTCTCCCCTCCACACCACCCTTTCCCTCTCCCCCCACACCCCCCTTTCTCTCTCCCCCAAAACCCTCTTTCCCTCTCCCCCCACACCCCCCTTTCCCTCTCCCCCCACACCCCCCTTTCCCTCTCCCCCCCACACCCCCCATTCCCTCTCCCCCCACACCCCCCTTTCCCTCTCCCCTCCACACCCCCCTTTCCCTCTCCCCCCACACCCCCTTTCCCTCTCCCCCCACATCCCCCTTTCCCTCTCCCCCCACACCCCCCTGTGCCTCTGCCCCCACACCCCCCTTTCCCTCTCCCCCCCACACCCCCCATTCCCTCTCCCCCGACGCCCCCCTTTCCCTCTCATCCCCACACCCCCCTTTGCCTCTCACCCCCACACCCCCCTTTCCCTCTCCCCCCTCACCCCCCTTTCCCTCTTCCCCCACACCCCCCTTTCCCTCTCACCCCCCTTTCCCTCTCCCCCCACACCCACCTTTCGCTCTCACCCCCACATCCCCCATTCCCTCTCCCCCCCACACCCCCCTTTCCCTCTCCCCCCCACACCCCCCTTTCCCTCTCCCCCCACAACCCCCTTTCCCTCTCACCCCCCTTTCCCTCTCCCCCCACACCCACCTTTCGCTCTCACCCCCACACCCCCCCCTTTCCCTCTCCCCCCCACACCCCCCTTTCCCTCTCACCCCCACACCCCCCTTTCCCTCTCCCCCCCACACCCCCTTTCCCTCCCCCCCACACCCCCCTTTCCCTCTCCCCCCCACACCCCCCTTTCCCTCTCCCCCCACACCCCCCTTTCCCTCTCATGTCAACATCCTTCTTTCCCTTCACATAACGACTCCACCTTGACACCCCCCTGTCACACTGCAACCCCTACACACCTCCGGCTCGAGGAAATGATGCAGTGTGAAGGGACATGGGGACAATGGACACATTTGTAAAGGAGTGGATCGCTAGTATCTGAAATGTAGAGTCTGATCATCAGCCGGAAGCAGATTCAATCCAGAATTTCAAGGGGAAATGGGAAGCTGAAGGGTAAATATGTTCAGGGTTACGAGATGAGAGACAGATCAAATGAGCCATGATCTTATGGACTGGATGACCAGTCTCGAGGGGCTGAATGATCTCCTGCAGGGACGTACCATTTTCCGCCCCCTCCCCCACTTCGCCCACCCCCACGACTGTCCTTCCAAGTGAATGTTTGATGGATGAGTGCAGGGGCAGAGTCCTGTGTCTAATTGGTGCTGTATCTGACCTGAGAGAGATGTATAAACACAGTGTAGAGTGAGGTGCATTCTGTATGCAATCGCTCATTCCACACAACCCCTCACTCCCAGCCCCCAAACCTCAACACCAATCTTCTTATCACTACCTGCATAATTACATCACTAAATTCATTTTATTATCAATATATATCCAGGTAGATGCCTGACCTCAGTCCCACTGTCATTACCCACCAGGTGCATCACTGACTTCATTCTTAATGTCCACAGACAAACCAATGCACCACTCACCTCACTCTCGCTGCTTCGTCCTTGTAACCTCCACATTACAACATCGATTAAGGACAACACAGCAAAAGTGTTACACAAACTGTCTCAAACACTGTCTGACACACATCTAATATCTTTATTTTAAATCCCGTCGGGTGCTTGTCATCATATGACACAGGTTTAAGGTGTGTGGGGGAAAGTTTAGAGGAGATGTGCGATGCAGGTTTTTTACACAGAGGGTGGTGAATGTCTGGAACGCGCTGCCCGGGGAGGTGGTGGGAGCAGGTACAATAGCGGCATTTAAGGAGCAACTAGACAAGTACATGGATAGGATGGGAATGGAAGGATACGGACTCTGTATTGAACCGGTTGAAATAGCAGAGGTACTCAATCAATACTTTGCTTCAGTATTCACAGTGGAAAAGGATCTTGGTCGTTGCAGTGCGGACTTGCAGTGGACTGAGAAGATTGAGCATGTGGGCATTAGGAAAGAGGATGTGTTGGAGCTGTTGAAAAGCACCAAGTTAGATAAACCGCCGGGACCGGATGGGAGGTACCCCAGGTTACTGTGGGAGGCGAGGGAAGAGATTGCTGATCCTCTGGCAATTCTCTTTGCATCGTCAATGGAGACAGGAGAGGTTCCAGAGGATTGGAGGATGGCGGATGTGGTTCCGTTATTCAAGAAAGGGAAAAGAGATAGCCCAGGAAATTATAGACCGGAGAGTCCAACCTCAGTGGGAGGTAAGTTGATGGAGAAGATCCTGAGAGGCAGGATTTATGAACATTTGGAAAGGAATACGAGTCTGTTTGAGTTTTTTGAAGATGTGACTAGACTCTTAGATGGGGAAGAGCGGTAGATGTGGTTTATGTGGATTTCAGTAAGGCGTTTGATAAAGTGCCCCATGCAAGGGTTATGGAGAAAGTGAAGGGGCATGGGATAGAATTGGACATTGCTTTGTGGACTCAGAACTGGCTTGCCCACAGACGGCAAAGAGTGGTTGTAGTTGGGTCTTTTTCAGAGTGGAGGTCGCTCATCAGTGGGGTGCCCCAGGGATCTGTTCTGGGACCCTTGCTCTTTGTGATTTTTATAAATGACCTGGATGAGGAAGTGGAAGGATGGGTTGGCAAGTTTGCTGATGACACAAAATTTGGAGGTGTTGTGGATAGTGTAGAGGGGTGTCAGCAGTTGCAACGAGACATAGATAAGATGCAAGAGTGGGTGGAGAAGTGGCAGATGGACCTCAACCCAGATAAGTGTGTGATGGTTCATTTTGGCAGGTCGAATAGGATGGAAGAATATAATATTGAGGGTAAGACGCTTGGCAGTGTGGAAGAACAGAGGGATCCTGTGGTCCGGGTTCATAGGATGCTCAAAGCAGCTTCGCAGGGAGAGGCTGTGGTTAAGAAGGCGTATGGAATACTGGCCTTCATCAATCGACTGCTCAGGGAGACGAGAGATGAAATTGCTGGACCTCTGACGGAAATCTTTGTCGCTTCTTTGGACACGGGTGAGGTCCCTGAGGATTGGAGGATAGCGAATGTGGTCCCGTTGTTTAAGAAGGGTAGCAGGGATAACCCAGGAAATTATAAGCTGGTGAACTTGACGTCCGTGGTAGGGAAGTTGTTGGAGAGGATTCTTAGAGACAGGATGTATGTGCATTTGGAACGGAACAATCTCATTAGTGACAGACAGCATGGTTCTGTAAGAGGGAGGTCGTGCCTTACAAATTTGGTGGAGTTTTTTGAGGAAGTGACAAAAACGGTTGATGAAGGAAGGGCCGTGGATGTCGTCTACATGGATTTCAGTAAGGCATTTGACAAAGTCCCACATGGCAGGTTGGTTAAGAAGGTTAAGGCTCATGGGATACAAGGAGAAGTGGCTAGATGGGTGGAGAACTGGCTTGGCCATAGGAGACAGAGGGGAGTGGTCGAAGGGTCTTTTTCCGGCTGGAGGTCTGTGACCAGTGGTGTTCCGCAGGGCTCTGTACTGGGACCTCTGCTATTTGTGATATATATAAATAATTTGGAAGAAGGTGTAACTGGTGTAATCAGCAAGTTTGCGGATGACACAAAGATGGCTGGATTTGCGGATAGCGAAGAGCATTGTCGGGCAATACAGCAGGATATAGATAGGCTGGAAAATTGGGTGGAGAAGTGGCAGATGGAGTTTAATCCGGATAAATGCGAAGTGATGCATTTTGGAAGAAATAATGTAGGGAGGAGTTATACAATAAATGGCAGTGTCATCAGGAGTATAGAAACACAGAGGGACCTAGGTGTGCAAGTCCACAAATCCATGAAGGTGGCAACACAGGTGGAGAAGGTGGTGAAGAAGGCATATGGTATGCTTGCCTTTATAGGACGGGGTATAGAGTATAAAAGCTGGAATCTGATGATGCAGCTGTATAGAACGCTAGTTAGGCCACATTTGGAGTACTGCGTCCAGTCTGGTCGCCGCACTACCAGAAGGACGTGGAGGCGTTAGAGAGAGTGCAGAGAAGGTTTACCAGGATGTTGCCTCGTATGGAGGGTCTTAGCTATGAGGGGAGATTGGGTAAACTGGGGTTGTTCTCCCTGGAAAGACGGAGAATGAGGGGAGATCTAATAGAGGTGTACAAGATTATGAAGGGGATGGATAGGGTGAACAGTGGGAAGCTTTTTCCCAGGTCGGAGGTGACGATCACGAGGGGTCACGGGCTCAAGGTGAGAGGGGCGAAGTATAATCAGATATCAGAGAAACGTTTTTTACACAGAGGGTGGTGGGGGCCTGGAATGCGCTGCCAAGTAGGGTAGTGGAGGCAGGCACGCTGACATCG
The DNA here is from genome assembly GCF_964213995.1 of Mustelus asterias. Lineage (NCBI taxonomy): Eukaryota > Metazoa > Chordata > Chondrichthyes > Carcharhiniformes > Triakidae > Mustelus > Mustelus asterias. The sequence goes on along the minus strand of NW_027591467.1, from coordinate 62,517 downwards.
TTTAAGACTTACCTGGATAGTCACATGAGCAGCCTGGGAATGGAGGGATACAAACGATTGGTCTAGTTGGACCAAGGAGCGGCACAGGCTTGGAGGGCCGACGGGTCTCTTTCCTGTGCTGTACTGTTCTTTGTTCTTTGTTCTTTGAGTTCAGAAATCGGGAGGTAATGCTGCAGCTGTATAGGATCCTGGTCAGACCCCACCTGGAGTACTGAGCCCAGTTCTGGTCGCCTCATTACAGAAAGGATGTGGAAGCCATAGAACGGGTGCAGAGGAGATTTACGAGGATGTTGCTGGGATTAAGTGGTATGCCTGATGAGGATAGGTTGAGAGAGCTCGGTCTATTCTCGTTGGAGAGGCGAAGGATGAGAGGTGACCACTTAGAGGTATATAAGATGTTGAGAGGTATTGATAGAGTGGATTCTCAGAGGCTTTTACCCAGGGCTGAAATGGTTGTCACGAGAGGCCACAGGTTTAGGGTGCTGGGGAGTCGGTACAGAGGAGATGTTAGGGGTAAGTTTTTCACTCAGAGAGTGGTGGGTGCGTGGAATCGGCTGCTGGTAGTGGTGGTTGAAGCGGATTCGATTGAGTCTTTTAAGAGACTTTTGGATAGGTTCATGGAGGTTAGTAAGATAGAGGGTTATAGATGAGCCTCGAAGGTAAGGAAATTGTTCGGCGCAACTTGTGGGCCGAAGGGCCTGTTTGTGCTGTCGCTTTTCTATGTTCCAAGGAAACGTAAGAGTGCAGAATGTAGTGTTACAGTCATAGCTGGGGTGCCGAGAAAGATCAACTTGATGCAAGTTAAGTCCATTCAAAAGTCTGATGGCAGCAGGGAAGAAGCTGTTCTTGTGTCGGTTGGTACGTGAGATCAGACTTTTGTATATTTTTCCTGATGAAGAAGGTGGAAGAGAGAATGTCCGGGGTGCGTGGGGCCCTGAATTATGGTGGCTGCTTTGCCGAGGTAGCGGGAAGTGTAGACAGAGTCAATGGATGGGTGGCTGGTTTGAGTGATGGATTGGGCTACATTCATGACCTTTTGTAGTTTCTTGCAGTCTTGGGCAGAGCAGGAGCCATACCAAGCTGTGATACAGCCTGAAAGAATGCTTTCTATGGTTCATCTGTAAACGTTGGTGAGAATCATAGCTGACATTCCAAATGTCCTTAGTCTTCTGAGAAAGTAGAGGCATTGGTGGGCTTTCCTAACTATATTGTTGGCACAGGGGGACCAGGATATGTCTGATAGTGATCTGGACACCAAAAAACATGAAGCTCTCGACCCTTCCTACTTCGATGGATGGATGTCAGAGCCAGCAGAACGTCACCATTAAGGCATGCTGCTTGGTTTTACTTTGGGACTGGGATGATGGTCGTCTTCCTGAAGCAGAGAGGGAACTCAGATTGTTGTAAAGAAAGCAGAAGATGATTGCAAATACCCCCGCCAGCTGATCCGCGCAGTGTGTGAGTGTTCGTCCGTGTACCTCATCCGGGCCAGTCGCTGTCCATGGGTTGACTTTCGAGTCGGCTGTTCTGACATCTGCAATTGTGACCTCAGATACAGCTGCATCCGAGGCTTCTGGGGTGGAGGGCATGCTCATGCTGACCTCATGCTCAACACGGACACAGTGTGCATTGAACTGATTAGAAATGGGATTGGTGAAGCCAGCGATTTTACACACCTTCATCTTGTAGCCTGCTATGTCTTGCAGACCTTGGCATAGTCGGTGGGGGTCCGTCTGGCTATCATGGGGCACTAGGTTGGTCTGGTACTGGTTTTTTGCATCTTTGATGGATCTGTGTTGATCATATCTGGCTGTCCTGTAGAGGTCAGGGTCGTCTAACTTGAATGCCTCAGACCTGGACTTCAGAAAGCAGTGGATATCCCTGATCATCCATGGTTTCCGGTTGGGAAACACACGCAATATCTTCTTGGGCACACAGTCTCCTATACACTTCCTAATGATGTCAGTTACTGTAGTGGCGTACTCGCTCAGGTTGTTCGTGGAGTTTTTAAATACTGACCAGTCCACTGACTCTAAGCAGTCACGTAGTAGATCTTTCGATTCCTCAGACCAACATTGCATGACATTAGTGAATGGATCATCCCGCTTTAGCCTTTGTGTGTCAGCCTGTCGCAGGAGCACAGTCTTGTGGTCTGATTTGTCTCACTCTCTCTTACCCCAGTTGCGTCTTTCCTGATGCAGACGCTCAAAGAACAAAGGCAAAGAAATGGACAGCACAGGAATAGGCCCTTCGACCCTCTCCAAACCTGTGCTGATCATGGTGCCCTATTTTAAAATAAAACCTGCTGCGCTTACTCGGTCAGTATCCCTCTTACCTCCTATTAATGCATCAATCCAGATGCCTCTTAAATGTTGCTAATGTGCCTGATTCCACCACCTCCCCTGGCAGCGCATTCCAGGCACCGACACTCTCTGTGTGGAAAACATCCCCCGCACATCTCCCTTAATATTTCATCCTGCCATCTTGAACCTGTGCCTCCTTGTAACTGAACCTTCCACCCTTGGAGAAAACCCTCTGACTATCCACCCTGTCTGTGCCTCCCACAATTTTGTAGACCTCTATCAGGTCTCCCCTCAGCCTTAGTCTTTCCAGTGAAAACAATCCTGATTTATTCAACCTCTCCTCATAGCCAGCGGAGCTGACTTCTCTCTCAGTTAAGTTACTGTTATAAACACCATTCCTCTCATAATAACGGCTTCCCCCATCATGACGCCCTCACTCCCGCCCCATCTATCCTTCTGTCTTCCTCTTTTTCACTTTCACTCACTCAGAGTCTTCCTCTCTCACTCTTATCCATTCATTTTCCCAGCCTCGCACCCTTTCGAGATTCAGCCCATCCCACAAGCCGTCCCTCTCTCTCGTGACCATCTCTCTCCTTCCACATCTGGGCACGTTTCTGAACACTATATCAGATGTGGGTCCAGTGTCATTTGGAGCCTGTGCATTGCTGGTCACAGTTAAATCTGTTATTTTACTGCTCGAAGAGGTGATGTGATTGTATCTGCTGCAGGGCCTGAATTTTCTGAGATGTCCCATTGTTTCTGAATATTTTCTCAGTTTGAGAAGCTGCAGTAGATTTCGGGATAAAAAACACATTTCTTTGCAGACTAAATCGTTGCAAATTATTGATCAACAGAATTTTGCAATTGATGCTAAACTCTAACCCACTGAAATCACATCACAGAATGTCCACAGTTAAAGATCACACAGAGAGACACGGTAACAATTGAAACTCAATTACTGAAATGTCACAGTCCAGTAACAGATATCACTGAAACTATCTGAGATCTGGAGGTGGGACTGATGGTGTTTGAGTGGACAACATCTTTCCACTTGTTATTAGTTGATAAATGTGATCAACAGAATCCAGTGTTTGGAAAGAAGTCAATACTAAAAATAAATATTTTCCATCACTGAACTCCATGTCGTAATCTGTTTGTTCATATATTTTGAAAAAAGTTCAAACCAGGTTTCTGCCGCAATGTCCCTAAGGTAACTTTACAGTGTATAAATTAAAGGCTTTGGGAATATACAACATCAGATGTTAAAGTCAGAGAGACTGCCAGCAGCTCCAAGGGACACATCACTTCACACTGAAAATTATGATTCCAATTCGAATAGCTGAGAAAATAATCTACCCAATCATCGCCATTATTGGTGTTCCTGGTGAGTGACTCTAACCATTGAGGTTGTGTAAATCTGTGTGTGAACGGCTCTCTGATTCTAAACTCTGAATGAAAATGATCCATGCTGATCTCGTGGTCACTGTTATAAAGACATCATGTCAACGATGTAATTTACTTAAATCAAATGGCTTGAAATATCTCTGTGGTTTTAATCCTTTTCATCAACTGACAATGAGCCTCTGTATGTTATTCACGGGCTCACTACTCAATGAAGTTAATGTATTGAGGAGTGAACTACTCAATCTTATCTATTGTAAGATTGGACCTCAGTGAAGGTGATCTCTCTGAAATAATGTTCAGTGGGAGTAAGAATATAATGGAAATTTGAGTGTGGGTCACTAACCAGAGTGGAATACCTGACACCAGTGAACAAGTATTGCAGGGTATATTTGTCAGTATAAAATTGTACTGATTGTGGTTCTTTCACCTGAGTGGAATATCTGATCGAAGTCTCCATTAATATCTGGCACCATCTGTCCAAGTAGAATTGTATTGTGTTTCGGAAAAGAATTGCAATGAAATAAGTTGTTTCAGTTTTAAATATCTCCTATTTTAATTTGGTGAGTGAGATGTCCATTCTGTGGAGCTGCCTCAGTCTTTTATCTTTGGAATATTTTGAAAACAGGAAGAGTTTGGCTTTGTTTGGTGGTCAGTGGATGATGTGAAATTTCTCCATACCTCGGCTTTGTATTGAAAAGAAAGAGGTTTCAGCGACTCCCTGATATTTAAAAAAAACAAGTACAAACCGTGCAGTATTCAGGGATTGTCAAACATTTTGTGAATTGTTCACATTTCCATTGATCTATAAATGAACTCCAATGGTTTTTTTTCTGGGTTGTTGTGGTTCTGTCTAAACTGTGTTGCTTCTGAAAGCGATTTGTGAATCTGATCACCTGAAGCCCTGAACTCCTCGAAAACATTCAGATACTTGATTTCTACAGAGTGATTGGGAAACATATTGTTCTGATCAGAATGAAGAACCTGACACTGAGCTGTGGTGAAATTAATTTCCAATTCCAATACCCAATTTGCAAGTTTATAATTTATTATTAATGTGTTATTGTGTTGAGTTGTATTCTTCCACTCTGCTCATTCTCATTCTCAGTTTGGATTGGTTGGTAAATTTTGGAACTATAGTTTTGCTTCCCTATTCCATTTTGTTGATGTAAATGGTGATGGAAAGTGATCCCAGGGCTGATCCTTGTGGAAAACCACTTCCCACCTTCCAGCAATCAGAGTAAATCCCTTTAACTCCCACTGCCTGTGTTGTGTCTTTGTAACCAGCTTCTAGTCATTCTGCTGCTGGTCCTCTAACTCCACTTGCTCTGAGTTTACTGAAGTCTGTTAACTTACTGAAGGTATCTCGAAACACCATGTGTCGGACATCGACCATATCATTCCTGATAATTGGGAAAATTATTCAATGAAATCTGTCAAGAATTATCTTAATTTTGGAATATGTGCTGAATGCTCTTTATCACAGCCTGTGTTACTTGACGTATTTTTTTACTCTTTTGAAGTTAGTTCATTTCTTTTTTTATGTTGAGGTTGTGACTGGACAACTGCTCTTTGGATTTTTTAAAATTTAATTTCTGTTTAAACTCAAGAAAGAACATAAACCTTCTATTGTTTTCCATTCCAGTGGGTAACTTCTGATGATCAGCTGCTTAAGAAGGCAGACATCACAATTTTTTTATTAGCTGATGTATCGAAGATAGGAGCAGGGAGGTCATGATGGAGATGTATGAAACACTCATTTGTCTTCAGCTCGAGGACTGTGAGGAGTTCTGGTGGCCTCACTAGACGGAGGATGTGATTGCTCTGGAAGGAACGCAAAGGAGATTCACCAGGATGTTGCCTGGGCAGCAGTGTTTCTGCAGTGAAGACAGGCTGGTTAGGCTTGGGTTGCTTTCCACAGAACAGTGAAGGCGGAGCGCGGACATCATTGAGGTGTTCAAAATTATGAGGGACAAAGATAGGATATTTAAGAAGAAACTTCTTCCCCTGAGCAGAGGGGTCAATGTCCAAGGTGTGTAGACTAAGGTCAGCAGCAGGAGGGTTAGAGGGAGTCTGAGGAAAATAAAATGTTCCTGTGTAATTTCAGAAATGCTGCTGGTCATCCTGCAAAGCAAGATCCCACAATCACACTGCAATATGGGAGCAGCCAGATTTAAAACACAATTGTAGGTGTGATTTGGTGAAAAGCTAAAACACATCATCACAGATTCACCCTCAGTAACACAATCACTGTTTACAAATCCATTCTTTTGGGAGGAGCAAGGGATTGATTAAGGAAAGAAAAATAGGGTACGAAAGTAATCTAACGTGGAACATGACAACTGACTTCAAAAAATATCTATCGGTATGGAAAGAGACACAGATTGACAAACTAGGACCTTTGCAGTCAGAAATGGGAGATCCCATAACGGGGAACAAAGTAATAGCTGAGGAATTCAATTGAAGATTGCTTAGATCTTCAGAAAGGAAGACATGAATAATGTGCCAAAAGTTCTGAGAGGAACAAGTTTTCGAGAGGAGCTGAAGGAAATTTGAATTTGTAGAGAAATGGTTTTGGGGAAAATGATGGGGTTGAAGGTGGATAAAACTCCAGGTCCTGATAATCTTCATCCCAGAGTACTTAAGGAAGTCTTCCTGGGAACAAGAGGTCCAATGATGGTTATTTTCCTATTTTATTGGACTCTGGGCTGGTTCCTACAGACTGGAGAGTAGCTAATGCAAGCCCGGTATTCAGACAGGACTGGAGAGAGAAAACAGTGAACTATAGACCAGTGAGTCTAACGTCGGTGCTGGGGAAGTTGCAAGAGTCAAATTTCAAGGATTTGATAACTCGGCATTTGGAAGGCAGTGCCATAATCAGACAAAGTCAGCATGGATTTACTAAAGGGAAATCATGATTGGAATATATTGGAATTGTTTGAGGGTGGAACGAGTCGAGTTGACCGAGGGGAACCAGTGGATGTGGTTTATTTAGTCTCCTAGAAGGGTTACTGAATGCATCATCTCCAAATTTGGAGATGGTACAAAGCTGGGTGGGAGGGTGAACTGTGAGGAGGGTGCAGAGAATATTCAGCGTGATTTGGACAGGCTGAGGGTGTGCTCATACGCATGGCAGATGCAGTTTAATGTGGATCACTGTGAGGATATCGACACTGGTAGGAATATTAGGAAGACAAGTTATCATTGAATGGGTGTAAATTGAGGGAGGTGGATTCTCATCAAAACCTTGGTCTCCTCGTCCATCATTCACTGCACGGAACCAGGCAGGTACAGCAGGCAGGAATGGAGCTCAATGGTCTGTAAGCTTTCATAGCGAGATGATTCCTATTGAGGGATAGAGATGAGTTGCTGCAATTTATAAAGGATTGGTGAGGCCACACCTGGAGATTTTTGGACAGTTTTGGTGTCCTTATCTGAGGAAGGATGTCCTTGCTATAGAGGAAGTACAGCGACGGTTTACCAGGCTGATTCCTGGGATGGCAGGTCTGTCATATGAGGAGAGATTAGATTGGTTAGGATTATATTCAATAGAAATTTATAGAGTGAGAGGGGACCTCATAGAAACGTATTAAATTCTAACAGAATGAGGCAGGGTCGTTTCAGAAAGAATGTTACCAATGGTGGGGGAGTCGAGAACTAGGGGTCATAGTTTTAGGATTAGGGACAAACCTTTTGGAGCTGAGGTGGGGAGAAATTTATTCAGTCAGAGGGTGGTGAATGTGTGGGAGTCACTACCACCGAATGTTGTTAAGGCAAATGCATTCAGAATAGTGAGAGGGGATCTCATAGAAACTTATAAAATTCAAACAGGATTCGAAAGGGTCGATTCAGAAAGAAAGTTACCAATGGTGGGGGAGTCCACAATTCGCTGTCTTCGTTTGATGATGAGGGAAAACCTTTTTAGAACTGAGGGGAGGAGAAATTTCTTCAGTCAGAGGGTGGTGAATGTTTGGAATTCCAAGGCATTCTGTAACTTCAAAAATAAATTCGATATAGCTCTCGGGGCTAAAAGAATAAAAGGATTTGGGGTCAGAGTGAATCAAGTTATTAAATTTGATGATCAGCCACAATAAAAGTGAATGGCGGCGCAGGCTCCTACTCATGCTTCTAGTTTATATGTTTCCCTGACTGGGGGGCTCGGCTGGAATGAAACAGTGGAGGACCCCCTAAACACGTCCTCTCTCCCCCCGCCCACCCTCCCTCATCCCCAACCCCCTCCCCCCGACAATTTATCTTCTCACTGCTCCCTTCCTCTCGGCCTTCTCTCTCTCACTCTCTCTTACACCTTCCTTTTTTTCTCTCTCTCCCTCACTGATAACACAATCTAATGAGAACGTTGGGTGAGAGAGTTGGAAAACCGACAATTGCATCCTGAGTGGAATGAATTGCCGCGGCTGCTGCAGTTTTATTAAACGATTGATCTCATAAAATTAAACACAGTAACTGTATGGAATGAAGCGAATGGAAAAGGCATCCTGAGGGCCCTGAGATTAGGACTTGAATTGAGAGGCTGAACTCAAAATTCAAAAACCTGTAAAGCCTGTTACCATGGCGATGCTGATGCTTGGTCTTGGCTGCAAATTTTGCAGTCTGTGTACTCTGTCGGAACCTGCATTTGAAGCCTCCAAGCATTGACACAAGTCCAACTTTAAAGGGACACAAAACCAGCTTTTAAAGGGACCACACTTCACAAACTCAGCTTCCCAACACCAGACATAGAGCGAGAGTTCCGACAATCACCACCACAGCAAACTGTATTCAAATAGAACCCTGTGCATTTCATTTCACCCTCACATTTATCTCTCTGCCTCAGGCACATTTTTTATTCCACAATTACACCCGCTTCTAGTAAAAGAACTTTCATTCCAGGCCATCTAGAATTATTTACAGTGATGAGATTAATTGTTAATCTGACCTCACTGCTGTTAATTTAGAGATTTCTGATGCAACTTGTGCACAGGACGATCCAAAGCACAGAGGCAGTTTCAAAATTCAGTTCAGAGTTTATGATAATTGTTTTCTGTGTGTGTGTGCTTCTTGTTTTAATGCACAAACTGAGGCTGGAATATTTGTCGCACAGTAAGATCCCACAGGCAGCGATGTGATATTGGCTGAATGTCCCCTCAGTGTTCTGCAGAAAGTGATCATGAACTCCCTCAGTCCCATTGTTCAAGTTGAAGCTTTTTTATATTCAAGGCCTTGGAGCCTTCTTTGCATTCAGTGAGCGATTTTCAAAGAGGTTGACCATTGTTACAAGGCAGGCAAAAGGCCCAGGACAGTGCATGCACAGCAAGATCCCACAGCAGCTGCACTGTGCAACTAATCAAATGAGACACAGACCTTCCCCTGCCTCCATCCTCACACCTGCTGTGAGCCCCTCCCCCAAAGCACCCAACAAAAATCCCCACACACCTTCCACTCTGTGTGTGTGCATTGTCCCAAGTCTGGAGAATTCCCTTCACTTCCCTGGAAAGAAGAAACTCTCTCTTAACACTGAGACAACCTTTAAAGCACGTTCTGCAGCAAGATCGCACAAGGTGCAGTTCGCAGTGTGGACTGTGTTTTACACCGTTTCATGGAATGTAACCCTGAAAAGTGTGAGCTGATACACTTTGGAAGGAGTAATTTGACAAGGAACTGTTTACCATTTATATAGATGATCTGGAGGAGGGGACGGAGTGTAGGGTAACGAAGTTTGCAGACGACACAAAGATAAGTGGAAAAGTGAATCGTGTGGAGGACGGAGAAGATCTGCAGAGAGATTTGGACAGGCTGAGTGAGTGGGCGAGGATATGGCAAATGGAGTATAACGTTGAGAAATGCGAGGTTATACACTTTGGAGGAAATAATAACAAATGGGATTACTATCTCAATGGAAACAAATTAAAACATGCTACCGTGCAAAGGGACCTGGGGGTCCTTGTGCATGAGACGCAAAAGCCCAGTGTGCAGGTACAACAGGTGATCAAGAAGGCAAATGGGATGTTGGCCTATATCGCGAGGGGGATAGAATATAAAAGCAGGGATGTCTTGATGCACCTGTACAGGGCATTGGTGAGGCCGCAGCTGGAATACTGTGTGCAGTATTGGTCCCCTTATATGAGGAAGGATATATTGGCATTGGAGGGAGTGCAGAGAAGGTTCACCAGGTTGATACCGGAGATGAGGGGTTTGGATTATGAGGAGAGGCTGAGGAGATTGGGTTTGTACTCGTTGGAGTTTAGAAGAATGAGGGGGGATCTTATGGAGACTTATAAGATAATGCGGGGGCTGGATCGGGTGGAGGCGGAGAGATTCTTTCCACTTAGTAAGGAAGTTAAAACTAGAGGACACAGCCTCAAAATAAAGAGGGGTCGGTTTAAGACAGAGTTGAGGAGGAACTTCTTCTCCCAGAGGGTGGTGAATCTCTGGAATTCTCTGCCCACTGAGGTGGTGGAGGCTACCTCGCTGAATATGTTTAAAGCGCGGATGGATGGATTCCTGATCGGTAAGGGAATTAAGGGTTATGGGGATCAGGCGGGTAAGTGGTACTGATCCACGTCAGATCAACCATGATCTTATTGAATGGCGGGGCAGGCTCGAGGGGCTAGATGGCCTACCCCTGCTCCTATTTCTTATGTTCTTATGTTCTTAAGTACTCAATGAATGTTCGGACTATCGGAAGATCTATGGTAGAATGTGACATTGGCTTATTTGACCACAGATCTTTGAAAGCAGAAGGGCATGTTAGTACGGAGGTGAAAATGGCATATGGGACACTTGCCTTTATCGATCGAGGCATAGATGACAAAAGCAGGGAAGTAATGTTGGAATTGTCTCGATCTTTGGTGAGGCCCCAGCTGGAGTACTGTGTGCAGTTCTGATCCCCACATTATAGGAAGGATGTGTTTGCGCTGGATGGGGGTACAGAGGAGATTCACCAAGATGCTGCCTTGGATGGAAGATCAACGTTATGAAAAGAGGTTGCGTGGGCTTGGGTTATTAACGTTTTAGCAGAGAAGACTGAGGGGCGACCTGATCGACGTAGACAAGATTATGAGGGCCATGGACAGAGTGGGTACGGAGCAACTTTTCCCCATATCTGAAGGGTCAGTCACGAGGGGACAGAGGTTCACGGTGGGGGTAAGGAGGTTGGCGGGGGGGGGGGGTGAGAAAATATTTTTCTCCCTCGAGGTTGGTGAGGGTCTGGAATGCGCTGCCTGGGAGGGTGGTGGAGGTGGGTTCCCTCACATCCTTTAAAAGGTATCTGGATGAGCACTTGGCACAACATAACATTCAGGGCTCTGGGCCAAGTGCTGGCAGATGGGGTTAGATGGGATTTCAGGTATTTCTAATGTGACAGTGCAGACCCGATGGGCCGAAGGGCCTCTTCTGCTCTGTATGATTCTATTATTCAATAACCTCTCATTCTTGGTTCTCCTCATTCTCTCTCACTCTTTCCTTCCCTCCATTTCTTCCAATGAGACAGAAACATTGAAATGGAGAGAGAGAGTTCCACAGAGAGAATCTTCTAAACCTGAATTAAAATGCAAGCCCTGCTCCATCCTGCCCAGCCCCTGTCCCCTCTCAGTCTCGAGAAGCCGCTTAACTCCCTCTTTCAGTTTGGGAAGCGGCTGCTGATTCCTTCAGGACACTTTTTAAATCCTCCCAGACTATCTGACAGGGTTTGAGTGGAGCTGCAGCTGGTGACCACACACTGGAGACTCTCACATCCTGTCTCTCTTTCTCAAATGCTGTCCCTCCATCACCACCTCTGCTTTGACCTTCCACTCCCCTCAGGCCTCCCTCTGTCTCTGCTCCACTCCCTCCTTCTCTTTTCTCCTCCTGCCACTATCTCTCTCTCTCATTGTAAAGATGGATGTTCTTATCTAGGGCCAGGTCTTTGCAACCACACTCACCACCTCTTACTCCATCCCTCCTTCTAACTTCCTACTTCTGTCCATATCTCTGCTTCTTTCCCTCTCTTTCATGTGCACTGTGTTGAAAGGAGCGATGCAATATTTCTGAGCCACACTGCCAATAACTACAAATCATATTGCTGTGAGGGGGTGGGAAGAACCACCTTATCTGGGGGTCTCCAGTTAGGAGTCAGTGCCCAGCTTCCTGTCTCTGGAGAATAGCCTCAGTCAGAGCCCTGAGATTCCTTATTTACACAAATCAATCAATAGATCGATTAATTTATTCAGAAATAACTACTGGGAGGCTCATTTTACAAAGTCTACCAAAGGAATGGACACAGCTTGTCCCCAGTTTAAAGAGGGGAGTTTATCTCTTTCTGTCACTGAGGGGATATATATCCAAACTCAGAATTCACATGGAGCTGGGTGGAGGATTACACCAAGCGCGAGGCTGGGGGAATGACATGTCTCCCCCCACCCCCACTTTGTCCTCTCTGGATATGGTCACAGTGCTGCCCATGGGATCATGCTGTGCTTAAAATCCCCACAAAGAAAGCTGGAAAGGGAGAGGGAGAGACTCTGGAGGGAGGTGAACAGGAATGGGGAGAAAGCGAGATGGAGAGAGCAATACTGGGGTGAGATAGAGAGATATGGGGAGAAACAGGAGGAGAGAGAGCACAATTGGAGAGCGATAGGGAGATATGGGGGAAAGTTATAATGAGAATGAAGAATAGAAACACACTGGATAAGAGAGAAATCCAGATAGAGGGGAATAAAGCTGGTCGGAGAGAAGAAGAGTTTAGGAAGAGATAGATAGGGAAGCAAAGGAGAAGGCAAAGAGAGAGGGAGAGAAGAAAGGAAAAAAGTGACAGGCAGAGGATATAATCTGTAAATTAGAAGCAGAAAAGCTGTGGGGGAGAGTCAGAATGGGGAGGACTTTTGGAGAGGGGAAGTTAAATAGAAAAATCCTGAATTGACTTCCAACTCCACCAGCTGTCCAGTCCAGAGACGTGTTCAATCCGGGGTGGGCTCTGATAATTGGGTGCAGGAAGGGATTGCAGATTATATCTCTGTCCACTTTGGGTCTAATTGGGAAACCCGTCCAGTCTGAATTAATCCTGGAAAACACATCAGATGAGAAATGCAATCTGTGTGAAATATTTGAATGATGTGAATTTGCAGATTTGCTCCATCAAAGTGAGAGATGTGTAATTCACAGCTTCCTGTCCCCCAGTCCCTACTTAACCAGCGGGGTTACATTGGCTACTTTCCAATCTGCAATGTTAATCTCTAACACAACTCCTCCAACAACCCCGCCACCCCGGGAACCCCATTGGATTGATGCTGAAATCCTCTCCTTACTGTGGCTTCACACATGGGGAATGTTCACTCACTCATTTCCCGCCCCTTGTCCCTTTTTCACTGACAGTTAATTTAGTGGGAATTGTGATCCTGAGTCGGGGAAAGTGTGGCCTCTCCACCTGCACCACTCGCTACCTGGTAGCCATGGCAGCGGCGGATCTGCTCTTCATCATCTTTAACCCCATTCTCGACAGGATAAATTATTATTATTTCCCGCTGAGTTTCCTGTCCCTCACCTCTGTGTGTCGTGTTCACTTTGTCCTGGTGCCTGCAGCCACAGACTGTTCAGTCTGGTTCACCATCACTTTCTCCTTTGATCGATTTGTGGCCATTCGCTGCCAGAAACTGAAAACTAAATATTGCACCGGGAAAACTGCGGCTGTGGTTCTGGCAACAACCGGCCTCCTGCTCTCTGTGAGAAACATCCCCCTGTACTTTACACAGGAACCTGGGTGGATAATGGACAATGTCCAGTGGGGCTGTGTGACAAAGACAAGCTATTGGACTGATCCTGGCTGGGTTGGATTTTCCTGGTTTGGGCAGGTTTTAACCCCATTGCTCCCATTCGGTTTAATCCTGGTGATTAACGCTCTGACAGTCAGACACATTTTGGTGACCAGTCGAGTCCGGAAGGGACTGAGGGCTCAGAGTCAGGGAGAGAATCGCAGAGACCCCGAGATGGAGAGCAGAAGGAAGTCAATGATTTTACTCTTCAGCATTTCCGGGGCTTTCATTCTCCTCTGGGCCGTGACTGTTATATGTTTTATCTATTCAACAGTGAAAGGATTAATTTCCCTCACTCTTCCTGAATACACATTTCAACAAGTCGGATTTATGCTGCAAGATGTAAATTGCTGCACAAACACATTTATTTACGCGGTGACTCAATCCAAGTTCAGGGAGCAGATCAGGATCGCGGTGAAATATCCGCTCACATCAATTATTCAATTAATGAAGAAACAAAACTGACTGACAGCCAATCACAGAGTGGGATCACTAAATCATCACCTCAGCCAATCACAGAGCGGGATCACTAAATCATCGCCTCAGCCAATCACAGAGCGGGATCACTAAATCACCGCCTCAGCCAATCACAGAGCGGGATCAGGAAATCACCACCTCAGCCAATCACAGAGCGAGATCACTAAATCACTGCCTCAGCCAATCACAGAGCGGGATCACTAAATCATCACCTCAGCCAATCACAGAGCGGGATCACTAAATCACTGCCTCAGCCAATCACAGAGCGGGATCACTAAATCACCGTCTCAGCCAATCACAGAGCGGGATCACTAAATCACCACCTCAGCCAATCACAGAGTGGGATCACTAAATCACCACCTCAGCCAATCACAGAGCGGGATCACTAAATCACTGCCTCAGCCAATCACAGAGCGGGATCACTAAATCACCTTCTCAGCCAATCACAGAGCAGGATCACTAAATCACCGCCTCAGCCAAACACAGAGCGGGATCACTAAATCACCGCCTCAGCCAATCACAGAGCTGGATCACTAAATCACCGCCTCAGCCAATCACAGAGCTGGATCACTAAATCACCGCCTCAGCCAATCAGAGACTGGATTGCTAAATGATCGCCTCAGCCAATCAGAGGCCAGCTCGACTACTGCCCGAATCAGCCAATCAGAATTGCCGCTCACTTCCTGACAGCCATGTCCACCAATGACTGGTCTCTGCACTTTGACTGACAGCGGATGAGCCAATCAGAGGCTGAGCTTTCTGACTGACAGCCGTGTCAGCCAATCAGAACACCAGCAGCTAACGGCCCCGCCCCCAAAGCAAATCAGCCACCTCAGCCAATCAGGAAGCTGGTGTCAGTGTGTGAGGGTCAGTGTCCATGTGTGTGTCACTGTGTGTGTGTGTCAGTGTGTATCACTGTGTGTGTGTGTCAGTGTGTGTCACTGTGTGTGTGTGTCAGTGTGTGTCACTGTGTGTGTGTCAGTGTGTATCACTGTGTGTGTCACTGTGTGTGTGTGTGTGAGTCAGTGTGTGTCACTGTGTGTGTGTCAGTGTGTGTCACTGTGTGTGTGTCAGTGTGTGTCACTGTGTGTGTGTGTCAGTGTGTATCACTGTGTGTGTGTCAGTGTGTGTCACTGTGTGTGTGTGTCAGTGTGTCTCACTGTGTGTGTGCGTGTCAGTGTGTGTCACTGTGTGTGTGTCAGTGTGTCTCACTGTGTGTGTGCATGTCAGTGTGTGTCACTGTGTGTGTGTCAGTGTGTCTCACTGTGTGTGTGCATGTCAGTGTGTGTCACTGTGTGTGTGTGTGTGTGTGTGTGTGTGCGTCAGTGTGTATCACAGTGTGTTTTTGTCAGTGTGTGTCACTGTGTGTGTGTATCAGTGTGTGAGGGTCAGTGCCGATGTTCTTGTCAGTGTGTGTCACTGTGTGTGTGAGTGTGCGTGTCAGTGTGCATCACTGTGTGTGTGTGTGGGTCAGTGTGTATCAGTGTGTGTGTGTGTCAGTGTGTACCACTGTCTGTGTGTCACTGTGTGTGTGTCACTGTGTGTGTGTCAATGTGTAACACTGGGTGTATGTGTGTCAGTATGTATCACTGTGTGTGTGTGTGTCAGCGTGTATCACTGTGTGTGTGTGTGTCAGTGTGTGTCACTGTGTGTGTGTGTCAGTGTGTATCACTGTCTGTGTGTCACTGTGTGTGTCAATGTGTAACACTGGATGTGTTTGTGTCAGTGTGTATCACTGTGTGTGTGTGTGTGTCAGTGTGTATCAATGTGTGTGTGTGTCAGTGTGTATCACTGTGTGTGTGTGTGTGTCAGTGTGTATCACTGTGTGTGTGTGTCAGTGTGTATCACTGTGTGTGTGTGTGTCAGTGTGTATCACTGTGTGTGTGTGTCAGTGTGTATCACTGTGTGTGTGTGTCAGTGTGTATCACTGTGTGTGGTTGTCAGTGCGTGTCACTGTGTGTGTGTCAGTGGGTATCACTGCGTGTGTGAGCGACAGTGTCACTGTGTGTGAGTGTGTGTGTCAGTGTGCATCACTGTGTGTGTGTCACTGTGTGTGTGTGAGAGTCAGTGTGTGTCACTGTGTGTGTGTCAATGTGTATCACTGTGTGTGTGTGTATGTCAGTGTGTATCACTGTGTGTGTGTCAGTGTGTCTCACTGTATGTGTGCGTGTCAGTGTGTGTCACTGTGTGTGTGTCAGTGTGTCTCACTGTGTGTGTGCATGTCAGTGTGTGTCACTGTGTGTGTGTGTGTGTGCGTCAGTGTGTATCACAGTGTGTGTGTGTGTGTGTCAGTGTGTATCACTGTGTGTTTTTGTCAGTGTGTGTCACTGTGTGTGTGTGTGTGTATCAGTGTGAGTGAGGGTCAGTGCCGATCTTCGTGTCAGTGTGTGTCACTGTGTGTGTGAGTGTGTGTGTCAGTGTGCATCACTGTGTGTGTGTGTGGGTCAGTGTGTATCAGTGTGTGTGTGTGTCAGTGTGTATCACTGTCTGTGTGTCACTGTGTGTGTGTCACTGTGTGTGTGTCAATGTGTAACACTGTGTGTGTGTGTCAGTGTGTATCACTGTGTGTGTGTGTCAGCGTGTATCACTGTGTGTATGTGCGTCAGTATGTATCACTGTCTGTGTGTCACTGTGTGTGTGTGTGTCAATGTGTAACACTGGGTGTGTTTGTGTCAGTGTGTATCACTGTGTGTGTGTGTCAGTGTGTATCACTGTGTGTGTGTGTCAGTGTGTATCACTGTGTGTGTGTGTCAGTGCGTGTCATTGTGTGTGTGTCAGTGTGTATCATTGCGTGTGTGAGCGACAGTGTCACTGTGTGTGAGTGTGTGTATCAGTGTGCATCACTGTGTGTGTGTGTCAGTGTGTATCACTGTGTGTGTGTGTGAGAGTCAGTGTGTGTCACTGTTTGTGTGCCAGTGTGTATCACTGTGTGTGATTGTCAGTGTGTATCACTGTGTGTGTGTGTGGGTCAGTGTGTGTCAATGTGTGTATGTGGGTCAGTGTGTATCACTGTGTGTGTGTGTCAGTGTGTGTCACTGCGTGTGTGTGTCAGTGTGTCTCACTGTATGTGTGCGTGTCAGTGTGTGTCACTGTGTGTGTGTCAATGTGTCTCACTGTGTGTGTGCGTGTCAATGTGTATCACTGTCTGTGTTCAGTGTGTCTCACTGTGTGTGTGCGTGTCAGTGTGTGTCACTGTGTGTGTCAGTGTGTATCACTGTGTGTGTGTGTGTGTGTGTGTGTGTCAGTGTGTATCACTGTGTGTGTGTGTGTGTGTCAGTGTGTATCACTGTGTGTTTTTGTCAGTGTGTATCACTGTGTGTGTGTGTATCAGTGTGTGTGAGGCTCAGTGCCGATGTGTGTGTCAGTGTGTGTCACTGTGTGTGTGAGTGTGTGTGTCAGTGTGTATCACTGTGTGTGTGTGTATGGGTCAGTGTGTATCACTGTGTGTGTGTGTCAGTGTGATTCACTGTCTGTGTGTCACTGTGTGTGTGTGTGTGTCAATGTGTATCACTGTGTGTGTGTGTGTCAGTGATTATCAATGTGTGTGTGTGTGGGTCAGTGTTTATCACTGTGTGCGTGTGGGTCAGTGTGTGTCACTGTGTGTGTGTCAGTATGTATCACTGTGTGTGTGTGTCAGTGTGTATCACTGTGTGTCACTGTGCGTGTCAGTGTGCATCACTGTGTGTGTGTGTGTGTGTGGGTCAGTATGTATCAGTGTGTGTGTGTGGGTCAGTGTGTGTCACTGTGTGTGTCAGTATGTATCACTGTGTGTGTGTGTCAGTGTGTATCACTGTGTGTGTGTGTCAGTGTGTATCACTGTGTGTGTGTCACCTTGCGTGTCAGTGTGTGTCACTGTGTGTGTGTCAGTGTGTGTGTGTGTCAGTGCGTATCACTGTGCGTGTCAGTGTGTATCACTGTGTGTGTGTCACCTTGCGTGTCAGTGTGTGTCACTGTGTGTGTGTCAGTGTGTATCACTGTGTGTGTGTGTCAGTGTGTATCACTGTGTGTGTGTCACCTTGCGTTTCTGTGTGTGTCACTGTGTGTGTGTCAGTGTGTGTGTGTGTCAGTGCGTATCACTGTGTGTGTGTGTGTGTCAGTGTGTATCACTGTGCGTGTGTGTGGGTCAGTATGTATCACTGTGTGTGTCAGTATGTATCACTGCGTGTGTGAGGGACAGTGTCACTGTGTGTGTGTGTGTGTGTGTCAGTGTGTATCACTGTGTGTGTGTCAGTGTGTGTCACTGTGTGTGTGTCAGTGTGTGGCACTGTGTGTGTGTCAGTGTGTATCACTGTGAGTGTGTGTGTGGGTCAGTGTGTATCACTGTGTGTGTGTGGGTCAGTGTGTGTCACTGTGTGTGTCAGTATGTATCACTGTGTGTGTGTGTCAATGTGTATCACTGTGTGTGTGTCACCTTGCGTGTCAGTGTGTGTCACTGTGTGTGTGTCAGTGTGTATCACTGTGTGTGTGTGTCAGTGTGTATCACTGTGTGTGTGTCACTGTGTGTGTGTGTGTCAGTGTGTATCACTGTATGTGTGTGTGTGTGTCAGTGCGTATCACTGTGCGTGTCAGTGTGTATCACTGTGTGTGTGTGTGTGTCAGTGTGTATCACTGCGTGTGTGAGGGACAGTGTCACTGTGTGTGTGTGTGTGTGAGTGTGTGTGTGTGTGTCAGTGTGTGTCACTGTGTGTGTGTCAGTGTGTATCACTGTGTGTGTGTCAGTGTGTGTCACTGTGTGTGTGTCAGTGTGTGGCACTGTGTGTGTGTCAGTGTGTATCACTGTGTGTGTGGATCAGTGTGTATCACTGTGTGTGTGTCACTGTGTGTGTGTGTGTGTCAGTGTGAATCACTGTGTGTGTGTGTGTCAGTGCGTATCACTGTGCGTGTCAGTGTGTATCACTGTGTGTGTGTGTGTGTGTGTGTCAGTGTGTATCACTGTGTGTGTGTGTGGGTCAGTATGTATCACTGTGTGTGTCAGTATGTATCACTGCGTGTGTGAGGGACAGTGTCACTGTGTGTGTGTGTGTGTGTCAGTGTGTATCACTGTGTGTGTGTCAGTGTGTGTCACTGTGTGTGTGTCAGTGTGTGGCACTGTGTGTGTGTCAGTGTGTATCACTGTGTGTGTGTGTGTGGGTCAGTGTGTATCACTGTGTGTGTGTGGGTCAGTGTGTGTCACTGTGTGTGTCAGTATGTATCACTGTGTGTGTGTGTCAGTGTGTATCACTGTGTGTGTGTCACCTTGCGTGTCAGTGTGTGTCACTGTGTGTGTGTCAGTGTGTATCACTGTGTGTGTGTGTCAGTGTGTATCACTGTGTGTGTGTCACTGTGTGTGTGTGTGTCAGTGTGTATCACTGTGTGTGTGTGTGTCAGTGCGTATCACTGTGCGTGTCAGTGTGTATCACTGTGTGTGTGTGTGTGTGTGTGTCAGTGTGTATCACTGCGTGTGTGAGGGACAGTGTCACTGTGTGTGTGTGTGTGTGTGTGTCAGTGTGTGTCACTGTGTGTGTGTCAGTGTGTATCACTATGTGTGTGTCAGTGTGTGTCACTGTATGTGTGTCAGTATGTATCACTGTGTGTGTGTGTGTCAGCGTGTATCACTGTGTGTGTGTGTGTCAGTGTGTGTCACTGTGTGTGTGTGTCAGTGTGTATCACTGTCTGTGTGTCACTGTGTGTGTCAATGTGTAACACTGGATGTGTTTGTGTCAGTGTGTATCACTGTGTGTGTGTGTGTGTCAGTGTGTATCAATGTGTGTGTGTGTCAGTGTGTATCACTGTGTGTGTGTGTGTGTCAGTGTGTATCACTGTGTGTGTGTGTCAGTGTGTATCACTGTGTGTGTGTGTGTCAGTGTGTATCACTGTGTGTGTGTGTCAGTGTGTATCACTGTGTGTGTGTGTCAGTGTGTATCACTGTGTGTGGTTGTCAGTGCGTGTCACTGTGTGTGTGTCAGTGGGTATCACTGCGTGTGTGAGCGACAGTGTCACTGTGTGTGAGTGTGTGTGTCAGTGTGCATCACTGTGTGTGTGTCACTGTGTGTGTGTGAGAGTCAGTGTGTGTCACTGTGTGTGTGTCAATGTGTATCACTGTGTGTGTGTGTATGTCAGTGTGTATCACTGTGTGTGTGTCAGTGTGTCTCACTGTATGTGTGCGTGTCAGTGTGTGTCACTGTGTGTGTGTCAGTGTGTCTCACTGTGTGTGTGCATGTCAGTGTGTGTCACTGTGTGTGTGTGTGTGTGCGTCAGTGTGTATCACAGTGTGTGTGTGTGTGTGTCAGTGTGTATCACTGTGTGTTTTTGTCAGTGTGTGTCACTGTGTGTGTGTGTGTGTATCAGTGTGAGTGAGGGTCAGTGCCGATCTTCGTGTCAGTGTGTGTCACTGTGTGTGTGAGTGTGTGTGTCAGTGTGCATCACTGTGTGTGTGTGTGGGTCAGTGTGTATCAGTGTGTGTGTGTGTCAGTGTGTATCACTGTCTGTGTGTCACTGTGTGTGTGTCACTGTGTGTGTGTCAATGTGTAACACTGTGTGTGTGTGTCAGTGTGTATCACTGTGTGTGTGTGTCAGCGTGTATCACTGTGTGTATGTGCGTCAGTATGTATCACTGTCTGTGTGTCACTGTGTGTGTGTGTGTCAATGTGTAACACTGGGTGTGTTTGTGTCAGTGTGTATCACTGTGTGTGTGTGTCAGTGTGTATCACTGTGTGTGTGTGTCAGTGTGTATCACTGTGTGTGTGTGTCAGTGCGTGTCATTGTGTGTGTGTCAGTGTGTATCATTGCGTGTGTGAGCGACAGTGTCACTGTGTGTGAGTGTGTGTATCAGTGTGCATCACTGTGTGTGTGTGTCAGTGTGTATCACTGTGTGTGTGTGTGAGAGTCAGTGTGTGTCACTGTTTGTGTGCCAGTGTGTATCACTGTGTGTGATTGTCAGTGTGTATCACTGTGTGTGTGTGTGGGTCAGTGTGTGTCAATGTGTGTATGTGGGTCAGTGTGTATCACTGTGTGTGTGTGTCAGTGTGTGTCACTGCGTGTGTGTGTCAGTGTGTCTCACTGTATGTGTGCGTGTCAGTGTGTGTCACTGTGTGTGTGTCAATGTGTCTCACTGTGTGTGTGCGTGTCAATGTGTATCACTGTCTGTGTTCAGTGTGTCTCACTGTGTGTGTGCGTGTCAGTGTGTGTCACTGTGTGTGTCAGTGTGTATCACTGTGTGTGTGTGTGTGTGTGTGTGTGTCAGTGTGTATCACTGTGTGTGTGTGTGTGTGTCAGTGTGTATCACTGTGTGTTTTTGTCAGTGTGTATCACTGTGTGTGTGTGTATCAGTGTGTGTGAGGCTCAGTGCCGATGTGTGTGTCAGTGTGTGTCACTGTGTGTGTGAGTGTGTGTGTCAGTGTGCATCACTGTGTGTGTGTGTATGGGTCAGTGTGTATCACTGTGTGTGTGTGTCAGTGTGATTCACTGTCTGTGTGTCACTGTGTGTGTGTGTGTGTCAATGTGTATCACTGTGTGTGTGTGTGTCAGTGATTATCAATGTGTGTGTGTGTGGGTCAGTGTTTATCACTGTGTGCGTGTGGGTCAGTGTGTGTCACTGTGTGTGTGTCAGTATGTATCACTGTGTGTGTGTGTCAGTGTGTATCACTGTGTGTCACTGTGCGTGTCAGTGTGCATCACTGTGTGTGTGTGTGTGTGTGGGTCAGTATGTATCAGTGTGTGTGTGTGGGTCAGTGTGTGTCACTGTGTGTGTCAGTATGTATCACTGTGTGTGTGTGTCAGTGTGTATCACTGTGTGTGTGTGTCAGTGTGTATCACTGTGTGTGTGTCACCTTGCGTGTCAGTGTGTGTCACTGTGTGTGTGTCAGTGTGTGTGTGTGTCAGTGCGTATCACTGTGCGTGTCAGTGTGTATCACTGTGTGTGTGTCACCTTGCGTGTCAGTGTGTGTCACTGTGTGTGTGTCAGTGTGTATCACTGTGTGTGTGTGTCAGTGTGTATCACTGTGTGTGTGTCACCTTGCGTTTCTGTGTGTGTCACTGTGTGTGTGTCAGTGTGTGTGTGTGTCAGTGCGTATCACTGTGTGTGTGTGTGTGTCAGTGTGTATCACTGTGCGTGTGTGTGGGTCAGTATGTATCACTGTGTGTGTCAGTATGTATCACTGCGTGTGTGAGGGACAGTGTCACTGTGTGTGTGTGTGTGTGTGTCAGTGTGTATCACTGTGTGTGTGTCAGTGTGTGTCACTGTGTGTGTGTCAGTGTGTGGCACTGTGTGTGTGTCAGTGTGTATCACTGTGAGTGTGTGTGTGGGTCAGTGTGTATCACTGTGTGTGTGTGGGTCAGTGTGTGTCACTGTGTGTGTCAGTATGTATCACTGTGTGTGTGTGTCAATGTGTATCACTGTGTGTGTGTCACCTTGCGTGTCAGTGTGTGTCACTGTGTGTGTGTCAGTGTGTATCACTGTGTGTGTGTGTCAGTGTGTATCACTGTGTGTGTGTCACTGTGTGTGTGTGTGTCAGTGTGTATCACTGTATGTGTGTGTGTGTGTCAGTGCGTATCACTGTGCGTGTCAGTGTGTATCACTGTGTGTGTGTGTGTGTCAGTGTGTATCACTGCGTGTGTGAGGGACAGTGTCACTGTGTGTGTGTGTGTGTGAGTGTGTGTGTGTGTGTCAGTGTGTGTCACTGTGTGTGTGTCAGTGTGTATCACTGTGTGTGTGTCAGTGTGTGTCACTGTGTGTGTGTCAGTGTGTGGCACTGTGTGTGTGTCAGTGTGTATCACTGTGTGTGTGGATCAGTGTGTATCACTGTGTGTGTGTCACTGTGTGTGTGTGTGTGTCAGTGTGAATCACTGTGTGTGTGTGTGTCAGTGCGTATCACTGTGCGTGTCAGTGTGTATCACTGTGTGTGTGTGTGTGTGTGTGTCAGTGTGTATCACTGTGTGTGTGTGTGGGTCAGTATGTA
Organism: Mustelus asterias; assembly: GCF_964213995.1. Classification (NCBI taxonomy): domain Eukaryota; kingdom Metazoa; phylum Chordata; class Chondrichthyes; order Carcharhiniformes; family Triakidae; genus Mustelus; species Mustelus asterias. The sequence goes on along the minus strand of NW_027591467.1, from coordinate 39,615 downwards.
TCACTGTGTGTGTCAGTATGTATCACTGCGTGTGTGAGGGACAGTGTCACTGTGTGTGTGTGTGTGTGTCAGTGTGTATCACTGTGTGTGTGTCAGTGTGTGTCACTGTGTGTGTGTCAGTGTGTGGCACTGTGTGTGTGTCAGTGTGTATCACTGTGTGTGTGTGTGTGGGTCAGTGTGTATCACTGTGTGTGTGTGGGTCAGTGTGTGTCACTGTGTGTGTCAGTATGTATCACTGTGTGTGTGTGTCAGTGTGTATCACTGTGTGTGTGTCACCTTGCGTGTCAGTGTGTGTCACTGTGTGTGTGTCAGTGTGTATCACTGTGTGTGTGTGTCAGTGTGTATCACTGTGTGTGTGTCACTGTGTGTGTGTGTGTCAGTGTGTATCACTGTGTGTGTGTGTCAGTGCGTATCACTGTGCGTGTCAGTGTGTATCACTGTGTGTGTGTGTGTGTGTGTGTCAGTGTGTATCACTGCGTGTGTGAGGGACAGTGTCACTGTGTGTGTGTGTGTGTGTGTGTCAGTGTGTGTCACTGTGTGTGTGTCAGTGTGTATCACTATGTGTGTGTCAGTGTGTGTCACTGTATGTGTGTCAGTGTGTGGCACTGTGTGTGTGTCAGTGTGTATCACTGTGTGTGTGTGTGTGTCAGTGTGTATAACTGTGTGTGGGGGTCAGTGTGTGTCACTGTGTGTGTGTCAGTGTTTATCACTGTGTGTGTGTGTGTGTGTGTGAGTCAGTGTGTGTCACTGTGTGTGTCAGTGTGTATCACTGTGTTTGTGTGTCAGTGTGTATCACTGTGTGTGTGTGTCAGTGTGTGTCAATGTGTGTGTGGGTCAGTGTGTATCACTGTGTGTGTGTCAGTGTGTGTCACTGTGTGTGTGTGTCAGTGTGTCGCACTGTGTGTGTGCGTGTCAGTGTGTCACTGTGTGTGTGTCAGTGTGTCTCACTGTGTGTGTGCGTGTCAGTGTGTGTCAGTGTGTGTCTCAGTGTGTCTCACTGTGTGTGTGCGTGTCAGTGTGTGTCAGTGTGTGTGTGTGTGTGCGTCAGTGTGTATCACTGTGTGTGTGTGTGTCAGTGTGTATCACTGTGTGTTTTTGTCAGTGTGTGTTACTGTGTGTGTGTGTATCAGTGTGTATGAGGGTCATTGCCGATGTGTGTGTCAGTGTGTGTCACTGTGTGTGTGAGTGTGTGTATCAGTGTGCATCAATGTGTGTGTGTGTGGGTCAGTGTGTACCACTGTCTGTGTGTCACTGTGTGTGTGTCACTGTGTGTGTGTGTGTCAATGTGTATCACTGGGTGTGTGTGTGTGTGTCAGTGTTTATCACTGTGTGTGTGTGTCAGTGCGTGTTATTGTGTGTGTGTCAGTGTGTATCACTGTGTGTGCGTCAGCGTGTATCACTGCGTGTGTGAGCGACAGTGTCACTGTGTGTGAGTGTGTGTGTCAGTGTGCATCTCTGTGTGTGTGTGTGTGTGTGTGTGTGTGTGTGGGTCAGTGCGTATCACTGTGTGTGTGGGTCAGTTTCTGTCACTGTGTGTGTCAGTATGTATCACTGTGTGTGTGCGTCAGTGCGTATCACTGTGCGTGTCAGTGTGTATCACTGCGTGTGTGAGGGACAGTGTGTATCACTGTGTGTGTGTGTCAGTGTGTCAGTGTGTGTCACTGCGTGTGTGTGTCAGAGTGTGTGTGTGTCAGTGTGTATCACTGTGTCTGTGTTTGTGTGTGTGTGTGTCAGTGTGTATCACTGTGTGTGTGGGTCAGTGTGTGTCACTGTCTGTGTGTCAGTGTGTATCACTGTGTGTGTGTGTGTGTGTGTCAGTGTGTATCACTGTGTGTGTGGGTCAGTGTGTGTCACTGTGTGCGTGTCAGTGTGTATCACTGTGTGTGTGTGTGGGTCAGTGTGTGTCACTGTGTGTGTGTGTCAGTGTGTATCACTGTGTGTGTGTGTGTGTGTCAGTGTGTATCACTGTGTGTGTGTCAGTGTGTATCACTGTGTGTGTGTGTGTCAGTGTGTATCACTGTGTGTGCGTGTGTGTGTGTGTCAGTGTGTATCACTGTGTGTGTGTGGGTCAGTGTGTATAACTGTGTGTGTATGGGTCAGTGTGTATCACTGTGGGTGTGTGGGTCAGTGAGTATCACTGTGTGAGGGGGGTCAGTGTGTATCACTGTGGGTGTTTGGGTCAGTGTGTATCACTGTGGGTGTGTGGGTCAGTGTGTATCACTGTGTTTGTGTGGGTCAGTGTGTGTCACTGTGTGTGTGTGGGTCAGTGTATGTCACTGTGTGTTTGTGTGTGTCAGTGTGCATCACAGTTTGTGTGTGTGTGTGGGTGTGTATCAGTGTGTGTTTGTGTGTGTCAGTGTGTTTCACTGTGTGTGTGTTTGGTCAGTGTGTATCACTGTGTGCGGGGGACAGTGTGTATCACTGTGTGTGTTTGTGTCAGTGTGTGTCACTGTGTGTGCGTGTGTCAGTGTGTATCACTGTGTGTGTGTCTGTGTGTGTCAATGTGTGTGTGTGGGTCAGTGTGTATCAGTGTGTGTGTGGGGGTCAGTGTGAATCACTGTGTATGTGTGTGTGTTCGTCAGTGTGCATCACTGTGTGTGTGGGTCAGTGTGTATCACTGTGTGTGTGTGTGTCACTGTGTGTGTGTGTCACTGTGTGTGTGTGTGTCAGTGTGTGCCACTGTGTGTGTGTGCGTCAGTGTGTATCACTGTGTGTGTGTCAGTGTGCATCACTGTGTGTGTGTGTGTGTGTGTCTGTGTGTGTCACTGTGTGTGTCAGTGTGTGTCACTGTGTGTGTGTGTCAGTGTGTATCACTGTGTGTGTGTGTGTCAGTGTGCATCACTGTGTGTGTGTGTGTGTCAGTGTGTATCACTGTGTGTGTGTGTCAAAGTGTGTGTGTGTGTGTCAGTGTGCATCACTGTGTGCGGGGGGCAGTGTGTATCAGTGTGTATCACCGTGTGTGTGCCACTGTGTGTGTGTCACTGTGTGTGTGTGTGTGTGTGTCAGTGTGCGTCACTTTGTGTGTGTGTGGCAGTGTGTATCACTGTGTGTGGGGGGTCAGTGTGTATCACTGTGTGAGTGTGTGTCAGTGTGTATCACTGTGTGTCTGTGGGTCAATGTGCATCACTGTGTGTGTGTGGGTCAGTGTGTATTACTGTGTGTGTGTGTGTGTGTGGGGGGGTCAGTGTGTATTACTGTGTGTGTGTGTCAGTGTGTGTCACTGTGTGTGTGTGTGTCAGTGTGTATCACTGTGTGTGTCTGTGTGTGTATATATATATATTATACATATATAATCCATATCAGTGTGGATGTGTTTGTGTGTGCGCGTTTTGTCCCAAATCTGGATATTTCCCAGTCTTCTGAGGGGTTAAACTCCCTCTTGAAGCTGAGCGAAACCCTTTTTAAAAGATGGCAGTATCTGTAAGGAGCTTTGAGCTTTAACAAAGGGTCACCTGGACTCGAAACGTCAGCTCTTTCCTCTCCTTACAGATGCTGCCAGACATGCTGAGATTTTCCAGCGATTCCTCTTTTGGTTTCAGATTCCAGCAGCCGCAGTAATTTGCTTTTATCCTTTTAAAAACATAATCCATCAGCGCATAGAGACATTACGGATACTGATTCACACAAAGTGGGAGAGACAGAGAGAGTGACAGAGAGAGATACAGAGTGAGAGAGGCAGAAATTCACCACCACCCCCTCCTAGGAATTAGAGTGACGAAAGGCTCAACTTCTAAAACTGAATTGTAAAGGTGTCTGTGCATTCTATTTAATAATTAGCTTCATTGCTCTCTCTCACATTCCTGGTATTTTGGATACAGAACAAACTAATGGACCATTTCATATGACAGAGTTAATTTTCTGTTTGTCATCCACCAAAGGGTTAACATATTTGTGACGAATTGCAAAGATTGGCTATTTGAACCGCAGGTCTTCAAACTCCAGCCCCCACCACGTTTGGGGTAATACAGAGACAACAACACACGAGTGTGGCCTGTGGAACAGGCCTCAGTTCATCATCCTCCTCTGGTGAAAATCTCTGGTCCAAGGGTTCCGAGTCACATTTCAGTCTTCAAAATTCAAATTCCTGGGGAGAAGAAATAGAGAAAAATAATTAATTAAATACAAGAAAACCTTTCAATTAAACACCCAGCCCATCGCCAATGGGGGGAATTACACAGACCCAGCTCATCACCAATGAGGGAATCACACAGACCCATCCCATCACCAATGGGGGGAATCACACAGACCACGCCCATCACCAATGCGGGAATCACACAGACCCAGCCCATCACCAATGCGGGAATCACACAGACCCAGCTCATCGCCAACGGTGGGAATCACACAGACCCAGCTCATCACCAATGGGGGAATCACACAGATCCAGCCCATCACCAATGCGGGAATCACACAGACCCAGCTCATCACCAATGAGGGAATCACACTGATCCAGCCCATCACCAATGGGGGGGAATCACGCGGATCCAGCTCATCACCAACGGGGGGAATCACACAGACCCAGCTCATCACCAATGGGGGGAATCACACAGACCCAGCTCATCACCAATGGGGGGAATCGCACAGACTCAGCCCATCGTCAATGGGGGGAATCACACAGACGCTGCTGATCGGCAATGGGCTGGCCAGCGATCGAGCTGTCTGGCAAACTGCAGGCTGACAGATCGGGGCCACTGCACATGCACAGAGTTCAGGAACTGTCAGACTCCGGCCTGAATAGGCCCTGCCCCCCGATCTTTTAATGATATTCACTATTGTGGCCTCTGCGTTGCACAGATTGCGGGAGATTCGAGTCTGAACTCCCACGGAAAAAAACCCAGCGTGATTTACACCAGTTTTCCAGCCAATTCAGCACTTGGAACTTTGTTGGGAGAATCGCCCCCTGGGTCTTGTATCGGCGAGATAGTCAACATCTTTTCCCAAAGGCCGGGGAGTCTAAAACAAGAGGTACAGGTTTAAGGTGAGAGGGGAGAGATACAGAAGGATCCAGAGGGGGGGCAAATGTTTCACACAGCGGGTAATGAGTGTCTGGAACAAGCTGCCAGAGGCAATAGCAGAGGTGGGTACAATTTTGTCTGATACAAAGCATTTAGACAGTTCCATGGGTAAGATGGGTACAGAGGGAAATGGGCCAAATGCGGACAATTGGGACTAGCTTAGTGGTTAAACAAAAGTGTGGTAAGTTGGGTCGAAGGGCCTGTTTCCATGCTGTAAACCTCGATGACTCTGTGACTAACTTTCGTCGATACGGGATCTGAAATGTCTCAGGACTGAGCAGCACAGCTCCCACTGGGTACAAATCGTGCTATTTCTATGTCATTTATCAAAGAACATTTATAACTTAACTCCATGTCTTTACAGCACCTTCTCCAGACCCTCACCACAGAGGGAATGTTTATAATTTGATATTTTATTATTTTGAATCATGTAAATGCAAAGGAGCAGAATTTTAAACAGAAGACCATACTTTGTGAATGTCTCCAATGGGTCACTTTGTCACAGGTCAAAAAATGAAGTGGATTGATTTGATTTATTATTGTCACATGTATTAGTATTCAGTGAAAAATATTGTTTCTTGCACGCTTTACAGACAAAGCGTCCGGTTCAGAGAGAAGGAAAGGAGAGGATGCAGAATGTAGTGTTACAGTCATAGCTCGGGTGGAGAGAAAGATCAACTTAATATGAGGTAGGTCCATTCAAAAGTCTGATGGCAGCAGGGAAGAAGCTGTCCTTGAGTTGGTTGGTGTGTGTCCTCAGACTTTGTCCTTTTCCCGATGGAAGCAGGTGAAAGCGAGAATGTCCGGGGTGCGTGGGGTCCTTAATTATGCTGGCTGCCTTGCCAAGGCAGCGGGCAGTGTAGACAGAGTCAATGGATGGGAGGCTGGTTTGTGTGATGGATTGGGCTTTGTTCATGACCCTTCATTCCGGGGGATTAGCGGGGTAAATATGTGGGGTTGCGGGGATAGGGCCTGGGTGGGGTTGCCGTTGGTGTAGGTTCGATGTACTGAACGGCCTCCTTCTGCACTGTGTGGATCCTATGAGTCGATGATTGTATGATTTTGAATGAATGGATCAACACTGGGTAATAATTATGAATCATGAAAGCATTCTTGCTGAATGAAATGTCCAGATTGACGGTAATAATGATGTGAGTGCCCTGAATAAATCAACTATTGAGACAAATGATGATTTCAAAGTGATTATTTTCAAATAATATTAAAGCAAATCTGTGTCATTCACAGCAGAAGGCTCACAATTGAATTATGGCAAATATTTATTTTTTTGGCATAAACATCCAAGGACACAGAACAACTTGTTGATTCTTTTAGATCGAGGCTTCAGATCCAGTGCCGTGCAGTTAGAAAATAATCTTTGTCATCCTCCCCTGATTCACTGCTTGTGAATGAATAAGAGAAATATCCAAGAAAGGTTCAATGACGCATCAGTTTAAAGTTTGTTCATTAATGTCACAAGTAGCGTGGGCGGCACGGTGACACAGTGGTTAGCACTGCTGCCTCACAGCTCCAGGGACCCGGGTTCACTTCCAGCCTCGGGTCACTGTCTGTGGGAATTTGTACGTTCTCCCCGTGTCGACGTGGGTTTCGTCCGGGTGCTCCGGTTTCCTCCCACACTCCAACGATGTGCAGGTTAGAAGGATTGGCCAAGCTAAATGGCCCCTTCGTGTCAGGGCTCCAGCAGGAGGATTACAAGGGTTTCAGAGATCAAGTCTGGGTGGGAGTGTTGTCAGTACAGGCTCAATGGGCTGAATGGCCTCCTCCTGCACTGCAGGGATTCTATGAAACTGTGATTAATTCAGCACTCAAATTAAAACTCCAGTGCTTGAGAGAAGAGTCATTAAGGACGTTTAAATCAAATTAAAGTTTATTTATTAGTGTCAAAAGGAGGCTGATATTAACACTGCAATGAAGTTACTGTGAAAATCCCCCAGTCTCCACACTCCGATGCCTGTTCGGGTTACACTGAGGGAGAATTTAGCACGGCCAATGCACCCTAACCAGCACGTCTTCCAGACTGAGGGAGGAAACTGAAGCGATGTGGGAGGGGGGGCGTGCGGGGGAGGGGGAGTGCGGGGGAGGGGGTGTGCGGGGGAGGGGGGCTGCGGGGGAGGGGGGCTGCGGGGGAGGGGGGCTGCGGGGGAGGGGGGCTGCGGGGGAGGGGGCGCGCGCGGGGGAGGGGGCGCGCGCGGGGGAGGGGGCGCGTGCGGGGGAGGGGGCGCGCGCGGGGGAGGGGGCGCGCGCGGGGGAGGGGGCGCGCGCGGGGGAGGGGGCGCGCGCGGGGGAGGGGGCGCGCGGGGGAGGGGGTGCGGGGGAGGGGGTTTGGGGGGAGGGGGTGTGTGGGAGAGGGGGTGTGTGGGAGAGGGGGTGTGTGGGAGAGGGGGTGTGTGGGAGAGGGGGTGCGGGGGAGGGGGTGCGGGGGAGGGGGGTGCGGGGGAGGGGGTGTGCGGGGGAGGGGGTGTGCGGGGGAGGGGGTGTGCGGGGGAGGGGGTGTGCGGGGGAGGGGGTGTGCGGGGGAGGGGGTGTGCGGGGGAGGGGGTGTGCGGGGGAGGGGGTGTGCGGGGGAGGGGGTGTGCGGGGGAGGGGGTGTGCGGGGGAGGGGGGCGTGCGGGGGAGGGGGGCGTGCGGGGGAGGGGGGCGCGGGGGAGGGGGGCGCGGGGGAGGGGGGCGCGGGGGAGGGGGGCGCGGGGGAGGGGGGCGCGGGGGAGGTGGGCGCGGGGGAGGGGGGCGCGGGGGAGGTGGGCGCGGGGGAGGGGGGCGCGGGGGAGGGGGGCGCGGGGGAGGGGGGCGCGGGGGAGGGGGGCGCGGGGGGGCGCGGGGGAGGGGGCGCGGGGGAGGGGGGCGCGGGGGAGGGGGGCGCGGGGGAGGGGGGCGCGGGGGAGGGGAGCGCGGGGGAGGGGGGCGCGGGGGGGGCGCGGGGGAGGGGGCGCGGGGGAGGGGGCGCGGGGCGTATGGGGGAGGGCGTGCGGGGGAGGGCGTGCGGGGGAGGGCGTGCGTGGGGGAGGGCGTGCGTGGGGGAGGGGGTGCGTGGGGGAGGGCGTGTGCGGGGGAGGGGGTGCGGGGGGGAGGGGGTGTGCGGGGGAGGGAGGGTGAGGGGGAGGGATGTGTGAGGGGGAGTGGGTGTGCGAGGGAGTGGGCGCGGGGGAGGGAGGGGGTGCGCGGGGAGGGGCCGTGCGGGGGAGGGGGTTGGCGGGGGAGGGGTGTTGCGGGGGAGGGGGCGTGCGGGGGAGGGGCGTTGCGGGGGAGGGGGCGCGCGGGGGAGGGGGCGCGCGGGGGAGGGGTGTTGCGGGGGAGGGGGCGTGCGGGGGAGGGGGGTTGCGGGGGATGGGGGCGTGCGTGGGAGGGTGTGCGGGGGAAGTTGCGTGCGTGGGAGGGGGGTGCGGGGGAGGGGCGCGCGGTGGAGGGGGCGCGGGGGAAGTTGCGTGCCTGGGAGGGGACGCGCGGGGGAGCGGGCGTGCGGGGGAGGGGGCGTGCGTGGGAGGGGGCGTGCGGGGGAGGGGGGTGTGGGGGAGGGGGGGTGCAGGGGAGGGGGGGTGCGGGGGAGGGGGGGCGCGGGGGAAGGTGCGCGGGGGGGGTGCGCGGGGAGGGATGTTCGGGGAGGGAGTGTGCGGTGGAGGGGTGTGAGGGGGAGGGGGGTTGCGGGGGAGGGGGGGTGTGGGGAAGGTGGGGGAGGGGGAGGGGGTTTGCGGGGGTGAGAGTGTGCGGGGGAGGTGAGGTGCGGGGGATTGGGTGTGCGGGGGAGTGGGTGCGCGGGGGAGGGGGCGCGCGGGGGAGGGGGCGCGCGGGGTAGGGGGCGCGCGGGGGTTGGTGCGCGCGGGGGAGGGGGCCCGCGGGGGAGGGAGCGCGTGGGGGAGGGGGCGTGCGGGGGAGCGGGCACGTGGGGGAGGGCGTACGGGGGAGGGGGCGTGCGGGGGAGGGGGCGTGCGAGGGAGGGGGCGTGCGGGGGAAGGGGCGTGCGGGGGGAGGGGGGTGCGGGGGAGGGGGCGTGCGGGGGAGGGGGTGCGGGGCAGGGGCCGTGTGGGGGAAGGGGTGCGGGGGAGGGGGCGTGCGGGGGAGGGGGTGCGGGGGAGGGAGTGCGGGGGAGCGGGTGTACATCTTTTCTCCTTGGAGAGACATCGGATGAGAGGAGACCTAATAGAGGTATGTAAGATGTTGAGAGGCATAGATCGGGTGGACTCTCAGAGGCTTTTTCCCAGGGTGGAAATGGTTGCCACGAGAGGACACAGGTTTAACGTGCTGCGGGGGTAGGTACAGGGGAAATGTTAGGGGGAAGTTTTTCACACAGAGGGTGGTGGGCCAGTGGAATCTGCTGCCATCAGTGGTGGTGGAGACAAACTCAGTAGGGTCTTTTAAGAGACTGCTGGATGAGTACATGGGACTTAACTGGGTGGAGGGTTATAGGTAGGCCTAAAAGGTAGGGATATGTTCGGCACAACTTGGGGGGCCGAAGGGCCTGTTTTGTGCTGTAGCTTTTCTATGTTTCTCTGTTTCTCAGCATGAACAGTGCTAAATTTGGGCTGTCACGTATAGTACTATACACATTTGTGTTCTATCCTGTATGTAGAAATATAGGTTGTGTTTGAAGAGCATTTTTGAATTTACTCGCACAAAGTGAAATCTCAATTACAGTGGGAATGATTTAATAGCCCCACAGCAGAGAGGGTTGTCTTTATTCTTCTTTCCCCACCTCACCCAAATGTTACTCAGTTGCCCAATTTACAAAGTAATACCAGGTGAAAGGCTGTTTTCCAAAGACACGTACTATTACGCTTCAATAAAAACAAATCTGCAGCCCCCACAAGGAGAACTGTAGATTGACTGTAGATTAAATGAGATGTGTTTGCACACTCTTGTCACGTTAATTCTCAATGCCTTATTTTCTTATGAACATTTATTTTTCTTGTTCGACAGATTTGATTATCTGCTGCAACAGACCGAGCTTTTTGCCCACTTTATCCAACCTGCTGCACAGAAAACTCCAACGTCTCCTTTAAAGATGAAACCCGGGTGCCCTCGATTAAAGAAAGATGAGAAACAGACGCTTCTGTCGGTTGGACAGGAAGATATATTCCAGGCAATGTGTTTTTGGATTCATGATGCAAATTCTGAGAGATTTCAACTTGGAAATTGTTCCTGGCGTTTGAAGGCCAAAGAGGCGTTAATGTTGGGGTCAAAGTAGAATGATGGAAGTAAAGCTTTCATTCCTCCTTGAGGTTTCGGGGCCTCGGCTTTCAGTGATTTGGATATAACTCTTTACTGCTTCATCCAGATTTGCAGACTAGGTTAGGAGCAACCACAAATTGGGATCATATGATGGAGTTGCAAAGGATAGCCCAGTGAGTGGGCAAAGCTGTGGCAAATGTAGTTCAGTGTGGAGAAGTGTGAGGCCACCCACTTTGGAACTGAGAAAGGCAAATCTAAGTGTTTTCGACAAGAGAGATTAGTTGTGGAGGAGCAAAAGAGATTTGAGTTTCCATATATACAAAGAACACGGTATTACTGCACTGTTAAAAAAGATAATGGAATATGCTAAGAGGAAGATGGCATTTATCTCAAAATAGATTGGGATGAAAAAATGAGGAAGCTGTACAGAGCCTTGGTCAAACCTCAGCTGGAGAACTGCCTTTGGTTCTGGGCAACGAACCTCAGGAAAGTAATATTGGTCTGGCACCGGGATGCTATCTGGTCTTAGTGTCAGGTTATGAGAACATAACATGTTCCATAAATTTGGCTTTCATTCCGTTAAGCTTAGTGTATTAAAGAGTGACCAAATTGAGGTGTTTAAAATGATTAGGGGATTTGATAGGGTAGATACAGAGACTAATTTCTTTTGAGGGAAATCTGGTTCAAGGGGGCACATCTTCATATTAGAACGAGGTTAGTTAGGATTGAAAGTGAGGGCTATTTCGTTCCACTTGGTGGAAAGGTCTGCCCCAAATGGCTGTGGGTGTTAAATTTTCTGAATGGATTTTTTTCTTTGTTGGCTGCACTATCAAGTGATATGAAGCAACAGCAGGCATGATTTAATTGAATAAACAGATGTCTGAGGTTGCATGACCTACACCTTTTCTCTGCCTTTTTAAAGTTGAAACAGCATCTTCGTCACCAAGTGTTCAAATATCCTGCATCCGTATAACAGGCGTGGAATTCCTGTCAACCTTGCATTAAAAACACTGATGTTATTAAATGTGTCACATGTATGATTGAAGAGTCTGTTGACAACTATTGGCACAAAAGATTATACATGTGTAATTACCTAATTAAATTAAAAAGTACTAATATGCTGTGTAATCTACCAGGGTCTTGGGAGAGTATTTACATAACAGTAGATTTCAAAGTTTATGTTTGGAATCAACTTTAAATTAAAACAATGGCCACCTGCATGAATTGCAATTTTGAATCTTAGTTCAATAACATGCTGTACGTAGGGCATGGTGGCACAGTAGTTAGGGCGGCAGTGTGGCAGTGGTTAGCACTACTGCCCCACAGCGCCAGGGACCCAGGTTGGATTCCCGGCTTGGGTCACTGTCTGTATAGAGTTTGCACATTCTCCCCGTGTCTGCGTGGGTTTCCTCCGGGTGCTCCGGTTTCATCCCACAGTCCAAAGATTAGGGTTAGGTGAATTGGCCATGCTAAATTGCCCCTTAGTGTCAGGGGAACTAGCGAGGGTAAATGCATGGCATTATGAGGATAGGGTCTGGGTGGGATTGAGGCCGGTGCAGACTCCATGGGCCAAATGGCCTCTTTCTGCACTTTAGGATTCTATGTACTAATCTTCACCACAAAAGTGATGCACAATCTCCAAAATAATTTGTACGGTGCTGTTTATTCTGAAGTGATTGTGGATTTGAAATTGACTGCAGTAACAGCTCTTTTAAAATGGTTTGGAAAGTAATAGTAACCCCTCGCACATAACAATTCACTTTTAATTCTTAGCTATCGGCATCGTCGTACGGAACAGGAAGAGGATGAAGAGCTACTGTCAGAAAACAGCAAGACAACCAATGTCTGCACAAGGTTTGAAGAATCCCCATCATGTGTGTAAAGCCATTTTATTCATTATTTCATACATGAGTTAATGTAGCTCAGTTTTCACTACCTTTTCCCAATTGCTTTCACATTTTCAGTCACCATTCATCGATGTGCAGTGTTCAATTTTGTCAAAATTAGACTTGTGGGAACATTTGAGACTGTTGTAATTAAATCTCCAAAAACAGCACCTCCCGTTCTCCTGGTTTAATTGGCTGTGTTTATTGGCATAAGGGGTCTTTTTAATGGAACAATCTACTAATGCTGACAGACAACACGGACTCACTCCAGCCTAACTTGTAATCTGACATCATATTTTCTGACTGGATATTGTGGATATTGAGTATTTTGAGGTCAGATTCAGCATGAATAAAATGCAGGGTAAAGCTGAAAGATCTCCGTCATGCCAGCATGACATGTGTTTCATATATCAGCCTTTCACCTTGCTCTTTGTTTTGTTCAGCTTTGCCCTCTCAACCAGTGCTCCCAAGGAACTGAGTTGAAACTGCTGCAACTTATTTTTCATGGTGTCCTAGCAGCCATTTTAACATGTTAGTGTGCGCCACATGTAAAGGAACCATCTGTTTTCATGAGGAATAATTGGATTATCATACAGATTGCGTACATGTAACATGCTGTCCTTTTGGTGTTGAGAATCATGTATAATCAGTTCCTTACCCTATGAAATGGTGAGCTGAATGATCTGTTCTCCCAAATGGCATTTCCCCAATCAAAGAACAAAGAAAAGTACAGCACAAGACAGGCCCTCCAGCCCTCCAAGCCTGTGCCAATCATGATGCCCTCACTAAAATAAAGAAAAACCCTTCTCTCCTTATTTGGGTCTGTATCCCTCTATTCCCTCCCTATTCATTTACCCGTTGGGATGCCTCTTAAATGTTGTTAATGTGCCTGCTTCCATCACCTCCCCTGGTAGTGCATTCCAGGCACCCACCACTCTGTGAGAAACTTCCCCCACACATCTCCCTTAAATTTTATCCCTCTCACCATGAACCTGCGCCCCCTTGTAATTAACACTTCCACCCTTGGAAAAAAGCTTCTGACTATCCACCCTGCCGATGCCTCTCATCATTGTGTCCACCTCTATCAGGTCTGTCCTCAGCCTCTGTCTTTCCAATGAAAACAATCCTAGTTTATTCAACCTCCCCTCGTAGCCAACAGCCTTGAGACCAGGCAACATCCTGGTGAACCTTCTTTGCACTCTCTCCAAAGCTTCCACGTCCTTCTGGTAGTGTGATGACCAGAACTGCACGCAATGCTCCAAATACTCATAACATATTCAAAATCCCAGTAATGTCCATGCAATGATTTCTTACAAAGCAGTCAAAGCCCAGTAAACTGGTTCCTCACCATCATTCCTTCTCTCTGCCCTCCCAATCTTGCTCATACTTGCCTTAGTGAAGTTTAGGTGCTCTGTTTAACAGTTTATGTTTCTGTATATACTTTGGCCTTGTTTTATTGGTCAATTTAGCTGCTATAGAATGGTAGTAGTCGTGGTGAAAATCACCACCTTTGTTTTGGAGCCTGCGTCTGAACGCTGACATTCTTTATGCAAACATTGAGACCCTAATACCAAATGGATTGTGCTGCTTGCTTTTTGTTGTCTCAAGCTATCATGGTGCTTTCAGTTCAATGGTTCCTGAAACAGTAACACTTTTCCTTTTGGTTATGGCACTGATTTCATTTCCCCTTGAGCTGTATTCTGTGCAGACTCTTGCAATGGTTGAAGGCTCTAAATATTTGGGGTCTCTTCCACAGATGTAAAAGGAGGGAAACTCCGCCACTATCAGATCCGTGGACTGAATTGGCTGATTTCTTTATCTGAGAATGGCATTAATGGTGTCCTGGCAGATGAAAGGGTATGAATACACATTGATTGTAGACATAACAATTGTTTGGTGTAGGCATGTGAGATGTTTAGTTTAAAGGATTTAATAAGATAAGTGTCTCTGTAGTGTACTGGTTATCACGTTCGCCTAACGTGAAAGGTTCCCGGTTCAAAACGGGGTGAAGCATTCATTATATGTATTCACGAGGCGGCTCGGTAAAGCACTTGGGGTGAATGCGATCAAAGGTTATTGGGGTCGGGGGGGAAGCAGGATGAGGCTATTGAGTTGGATGATCCGCCATGATCGTAATGAATGGTGGAGCAGGCTCGAAGGGCCAAATGGCCTCCTCCTGCTCCTATCTTCGATGTTTCTAAATAGGGAACACGTATCTTCTCCCGGATATTCGAGGGTGTACCATTCAAAGATTAGCGGAAACCTGGAACGTTTGTTTTCTCCTACTTCCTGCCAAAACCTAGCTTTTTATTTCATAAAAAACTTGAGGCATGGTTAGTCTGGACATGTCAAAACTGAGACGAAGATTTTTGTTAGATTAGTGTGAAGGGAAATGGAACCAAGGCAGATAAATGGAGTTACGATGTAGATAAGCTATGATCTAATTAAATTGCAGAACAAACTTGATGGGCCGAATGGTTTCTTCCAGTACATTTCAGAAATGCTTCAGGACAACACTGATGAAAAAACAGACTTTGATTCTCAGAGAATTAATTGTTTTACTTTGTTTAACAGGGTCTCGGGAAGACTTTGCAAACTATTGCTCTTGGGTACATGAAACATTATAGAAACATTCCTGGACCTCACATGGTTCTAGTCCCCAAGTCTACACTGCACAACTGGATGCTTGAGTTCAAAGGATGGATACCGACTCTTCGAGCTATTTGTTTAAGAGGTGACAAGGATCAAAGGGTAAGAACTGTGTTTTATGTTCCCAAAAATACTGTTGGAAAATACAGCTGATGCGTGGAGTTTAATTTGAAAATGCATTGCACGTTGTGGCAGTAATCCGTGCAGTGCTTGTTGGATCTCCTGCCACATGTTGGCCGACCCCAGTGGGAAAGTACAACTACCCTTGCTGCCCCAGCATCGGAACAAGAAAAAACAGCCAGGATTCTTAAAGCTGGTTGCTATCTCGGCATCTGTCATTTACCAAATAGGAATTCAGTAATCCGCAAGCACTTGCTGTCAAAGCCTGTGTGTGAAAAAGCTGCAAGGGTGAGGTACCAAAGGACAGACAGCATCTGTTGGGCAAGTCGCGAGAGAGTCAGTTCATTCACGGGGGAGCAAGATTCTTTTTACCACTAAACACTGACCCATGAACCATAACGGCAAATTTTGGAATACCTCCCAAAGGCAGGGGAGTCAAACTAGAGGTCATAGGTTTAAGCTGAGAGGGAAGAGATAGGAAAGGGTCCAGAGGGGCAACTTTTTCACTGAGGGTGGTGTGTGTCTGGAACAAGCTGCCAGAGGTAGTAATAGAGGCGGGTACAATTTTGTTTTTTAAAAAGCATTTAGACAGTTAGATGGGTCTGGAGGGATATGGGCCAAACGCGGGCAATTGGGACGAGCTAAGTGGTTTTAAAAAGAGCAGCATGGACAAGTTGGGCTGAAGGGGCTTTTTCCATGCTGTAAACCTCTATGACCTTGTTTAAATTGCTGAATAAATAACCACGAGCATTGCAGTTGTGTGAACAAGAACTTTGTGTAAGAAAAGTACAAGAAGTGAAGGACTCATCAAACCTGGGATACAATTTTAATAAATTTAGACTTAACAAATTGAAATGTTGTATTTGGTCATTGTTCAATCTGTAGTCTTAATCCTGCCTTTCACTGGATTGAATTTACTTTTGTCGACTCTCTCAAAAACATGTTTTCAACATGCATGTGGAGAATGGATCTGTCGCCAGTGTTAACGGCAGCCCTCAAGGTTCCTTGAGACTGGCTTTGGAGATCAGCTTTTCCTTGCTCAGCGTAACTAAAATCAGAGATTTGCCACGCAGACAACGTTTGAGTGTAGATTTGCAAATATGTTCAATTATATCATAATTAATTTCTCTCTCCATGCTTTGCAACACTCTGGGCGGGATTTTCCAGCCCCATCAGTGGCAGGGAAAATCGTGTGCTGGGCTGGAACATCTTGAGGTGGTGGCACAGTGGTTAGCACTGCTGCCTCATAGCAAGAGTTTTAACAACACCAGGTTAAAGTCCAACAGGTTTATTTGGTAGCAAATGCCTTTCGCTTTCGGAGCGCTGCTCCTTCGTCAGAAGTCTCACAGTCCAAAGAAGTGCAGGTGAGTTTGATTGGCCATGCTAAATTAACCCTAGTGTCAGGGGGGGTTAACAGGATAAATATGTGGAGTTACGGGAATAGGGCCTGGGTGGGATTGTGGTCAGTGCAGACTCGATGGGCCGAATGGCCTCCTTCTGCACTGGAGGGATTCTATTCTATTCTATTCTAACTAATACAGTCCCATAGATCCTGTAGTTAAAATTCTGCATCTATAAGCCGCAAGGTTCCGATAGACTGAGTCCGCTCCAGTGATAGGAGATTTCATCTTCTGGACTACAGAGAGGGAGAGCTGGAGAAAGATCGAGGAGGCCATGAAATGGAAAGAAAGGGAGAGAGGGGGTGAGAGACAGACAGAGCGAGCTCCAGACAGAGAGGGATTCTATGGTTTGGGGAATCGGGCCTGGGTGGGATTGTGGTCGGTGCAGACTCAATGGGCCAAATGGCCTCTTCCCGCACTGTAGGGATTCTGTGGTCTGGAGAATAGGGCCTGGGTGGGATTGTGGTTGGTGCAGACTCAATGGGCCGAATGGCCTCTCCCTGCACTGTAGGGATTCTATGGTTTGGAGAATAGGGCCTGGGTGGGAATGTGGTCGGTGCAGACTCAATGGGCCGAATGGCCTCTCCCTGCACTGTAGGGATTCTATGGTTTAGAGAATACGGCATGGGTGGGATTGTGGTCGGTGCAGACTCAATGGGCCGAATGGCCTCTTCCTGCACTGTAGGGATTCTATGGGTTGGAGAGTTGCCAAGAGCCAATTGCCCTTTGGCCCCTCTCCACCTTTGCCTGTCCTGCACTTGACGCTGCTCACTGCTGGCGGGGCTGGAAAATCCCAACGTCAGTGTTTTATTCAGCTAAATTTGTCTGATTAATGCCTGTGATCAGATCTGTTTCTGCTGCATCCCAATTGTCTTCTAGAAAAATAAATTTCTGGTGTTTGGAAAACTGAAATGTAACCCACTTCTTACTTTATCAGGCAGCTTTCATCAGAGATGTCCTCCTTCCTGGAGAGTGGGATGTCTGTGTGACGTCGTATGAAATGCTCATCAGGGAGAAATCTGTTTTCAAATTATTTAATTGGCGATATCTGGTTATAGATGAAGCCGACAGGATCAAAAATGGAAACCCAAGGTAAGTGTGTTTTCCCTTCATTTTCTCTGCTCTCTTCCCCATGCCGTCCATTACCACCAGAGTTAATGGCTACCATTGCAGTGAATGCTACATTTTCTGCCTCATCTTCAGGTGAATTGGGGAGAAACGCAGGCTTGATTTGTAGCATGGGGGCATGAGCAGGGGGCGACATGGTAGCTCGGTGGTTCGCACTGCTGCCTCACAGCGCCAGTGACCCAGGTTCGATTCCCAGCTTGGGTCATTGTCTGTGTGGAGTTTACACGTTCTCCCCGTGTTTGCGTGGGTTTCCTCCGGGTGCTCCGGTTTCCTACCACAGTCCAAAAATATTGCTGGTTCGGTGCTTTGGCCGTGCTAAATTCTCAGTGGACCGAAGTGTGGCGACTTGGGGATTTGCAGGGTAACTTCATTGCAGTGTTAATGTAAGCCTACTTGTGCCACTAATAAACTTTACAACTTTGTAAACCATGTGTCACATTCTCGGTTATATATCATGGAGTGAGGTTATTTTTGAGCAAGGTGCAGTTATGTGTGGGACCAGACAGAAAATGAGGCACAGAAGTTTGCTGCACACTGTTCCCCTGGAGAGGGGAATGCAAAGACGGGGTAAGACGGAGTGGCAAAGAACAGTAAAAAAGAATTCAGTGTGGATGGAAGTGACTGTTCTCTGGTGAATGAGATAACGAAGGACAGGAAGATTGGAACAAAAGGTTGGAGGGAAATCCAGGAATAGAGATTTTGAAATGAAGGAAAATGATACATTTTGAGTACTAATGGTTAATATAATTGTTATTTGCTGCTTTCTCTGTTCTTTCGCAATTCCATCAAAGCTTTAAGAGCTAAATTAAAAGGGTTATTTATTGTCACAGATGGAATGTGAATCTTGAGGAAAAGAGCGCTTTAATCTCACAATCCAATGCAGACAATCATTTTTTAAGTTAAAGTTTATCAGTGTCACAAGTCGGCTGACATTAACACTGTAATGAAGCTACTGTGAAAATCCCCTGGTCGCAACACTCTGGCGCCTGTTCGGGTAACACTGAGGGAGAATTTAGCACGGCCAATGCACCCGAACCAGCATGTCTTTCGGACTGTGGGAGGAAACCGGAGCACCCAGAGGAAACCCACACAGACACGGGGAGAACATGCAGACTCCACACAGTTACCCAAGCCGGAAATCAAACACTGGTCCCTGTTGCTGTGAGGCAGCAGTGCTAACCGCTGTGCCATATTCAACCAAATTACTCCAGGGGTTCAGAAACTTCTGGGAAAGTTATTGCACCATCAATTATTGAGGCTCGATAGTTAATCTCTGGGTTTTAACACTAGTGGAAGAGTGGAGTGGAAATATTTGAATTGAAAATCAAAGATCAGAGCTGCTTATTCAGACTGTAGTGTGATCTTGTTTTAAAAGCTTTTTAACCAGCTGCTCCTTCCACAACCATTGCTTTTTAACCAGCTGTCCCTTCCACAACCATTGCTTTTTAACCAGCTGCTCCTTCCACAACCATTGCTTTTTAACCAGCTGCTCCTTCCACAACCATTGCTTTTTAACCAGCTGTCCCTTCCACAACCATTGCTTTTTAACCAGCTGCCCCTTCCACAACCATTGCTTTTTCACCAGCTGCTCCTTCCACAACCATTGCTTTTTAACCAGCTGCTCCTTCCACAACCATTGCTTTTTAACCAGCTGCCCCTTCCACAACCATTGCTTTTTCACCAGCTGCTCCTTCCACAACCATTGCTTTTTAAGCAGCTGCCCCTTCCACAACCATTGCTTTTTAACCAGCTGTCCCTTCCACAACCATTGCTTTTTAACCAGCTGCTCCTTCCACAACCATTGCTTTTTAACCAGCTGCTCCTTCCACAACCATTGCTTTTTAACCAGCTGTCCCTTCCACAACCATTGCTTTTTAACCAGCTGCTCCTTCCACAACCATTGCTTTTTAACCAGCTGCTCCTTCCACAACCATTGCTTTTTAACCAGCTGTCCCTTCCGGAACCATTGCTTTTTAACCAGCTGTCCCTTCCACAACCATTGCTTTTTAACCAGCTGCCCCTTCCACAACCATTGCTTTTTAACCAGCTGCTCCTTCCACAACCATTGCTTTTTAACCAGCTGTCCCTTCCACAACCATTGCTTTTTAAACAGCTGCTCCTTCCACAACCATTGCTTTTTAACCAGCTGTTCCTTCCACAACCATTGCGTTTTAACCAGCTGCTCCTTCCACAACCATTGCTTTTTAACCAGCTGCTCCTTCCACAACCATTGCTTTTTAACCAGCTGCTCCTTCCACAACCATTGCTTTTTAACCAGCTGTCCCTTCCACAACCATTGCTTTTTAACCAGCTGCTGCTTCCACAACCATTGCTTTTTAACCAGCTGCTCCTTCCACAACCATTGCTTTTTAACCAGCTGCTCCTTCCACAACCATTGCTTTTTAACCAGCTGTCCCTTCCACAACCATTGCTTTTTAACCAGCTGCTCCTTCCACAACCATTGCTTTTTAACCAGCTGTCCCTTCCACAACCATTGCTTTTTAACCAGCTGCTCCTTCCACAACCATTGCTTTTTAACCAGCTGCTCCTTCCACAACCATTGCTTTTTAACCAGCTGTCCCTTCCACAACCATTGCTTTTTAACCAGCTGCTCCTTCCACAACCATTGCTTTTTAACCAGCTATCCCTTCCACAACCATTGCTTTTTAACCAGCTGCTCCTTCCACAACCATTGCTTTTTAACCAGCTGTCCCTTCCACAACCATTGCTTTTTAACCAGCTGTCCCTTCCACAACCATTGCTTTTTAACCAGCTGCTCCTTCCACAACCATTGCTTTTTAACCAGCTGCTCCTTCCACAACCATTGCTTTTTAACCAGCTGTTCCTTCCACAACCATTGCTTTTTAACCAGCTGTCCCTTCCACAACCATTGCTTTTTAACCAGCTGCCCCTTCCACAACCATTGCTTTTTAACCAGCTGTCCCTTCCACAACCATTGCTTTTTAACCAGCTGCTCCTTCCACAACCATTGCTTTTTAAGCAGCTGCTCCTTCCACAACCATTGCTTTTTAACCAGCTGCTCCTTCCACAACCATTGCTTTTTAACCAGCTGTCCCTTCCACAACCATTGCTTTTTAAACAGCTGTCCCTTCCACAACCATTGCTTTTTAACCAGCTGCCCCTTCCACAACCATTGCTTTTTAACCAGCTGTCCCTTCCACAGCCATTGCTTTTTAACCAGCTGCTCCTTCCACAACCATTGCTTTTTAACCAGCTGCTCCTTCCACAACCATTGCTTTTTAACCAGCTGCTCCTTCCACAACCATTGCTTTTTAACCAGCTGTCCCTTCCACAACCATTGCTTTTTAACCACCTGTCCCTTCCACAACCATTGCTTTTTAACCAGCTGTCCCTTCCACAACCATTGCTTTTTAACCAGCTTTCCCTTCCACAACCATTGCTTTTTAACCAGCTGCTCCTTCCACAACCATTGCTTTTTAACCAGCTGCTCCTTCCACAACCATTGCTTTTTAACCAGCTGTCCCTTCCACAACCATTGCTTTTTAACCAGCTGCTCCTTCCACAACCATTGCTTTTTAACCAGCTGCTCCTTCCACAACCATTGCTTTTTAACCAGCTGCTCCTTCCACAACCATTGCTTTTTAACCAGCTCTCCCTTCCACAACCATTGCTTTTTAACCAGCTGCTCCTTCCACAACCATTGCTTTTTAACCAGCTGTCCCTTCCACAACCATTGCTTTTTAACCAGCTGCTCCTTCCACAAGCATTGCTTTTTAACCAGCTGTCCCTTCCACAACCATTGCTTTTTAACCAGCTGCTCCCTTCCACAACCATTGCTTTTTAACCAGCTGCTCCTTCCACAACCATTGCTTTTTAACCAGCTGTCCCTTCCACAACCATTGCTTTTTAACCAGCTGCTCCATCCACAACCATTGCTTTTTAACCAGCTGCCCCTTCCACAACCATTGCTTTTTAACCAGCTGTCCCTTCCACAACCATTGCTTTTTAACCAGCTGCTCCTTCCACAACCATTGCTTTTTAACCAGCTGTCCCTTCCACAACCATTGCTTTTTAACCAGCTGCTCCTTCCACAACCATTGCTTTTTAACCAGCTGCTCCTTCCACAACCATTGCTTTTTAACCAGCTGCTCCTTCCACAACCATTGCTTTTTAACCAGCTGCTCCTTCCACCACCATTGCTTTTTAACCAGCTGCTCCTTCCACAACCATTGCTTTTTAACCAGCTGCTCCTTCCACAACCATTGCTTTTTAACCAGCTGTCCCTTCCACAACCATTGATTTTTAACCAGCTGCTCCTTCCACAACCATTGCTTTTTAACCAGCTGTCCCTTCCACAACCATTGCTTTTTAACCAGCTGCTCCTTCCACAACCATTGCTTTTTAACCAGCTGTCCCTTCCACAACCATTGCTTTTTAACCAGGTGTCCCTTCCACAACCATTGCTTTTTAACCAGCTGTCCCTTCCACAACCATTGCTTTTTAACCAGCTGCTCCTTCCACAACCATTGCTTTTTAACAAGCTGCTCCTTCCACAACCATTGCTTTTTAACCAGCTGTCCCTTCCACAACCATTGCTTTTTAATCAGCTGCTCCTTCCACAACCATTGCTTTTTAACCAGCTGCTCCTTCCACAACCATTGCTTTTTAACCAGCTGTCCCTACCACAACCATTGCTTTTTAACCAGCTGCCCCATCCACAACCATTGCTTTTTAACCAGCTGCTCCTTCCACAACCATTGCTTTTTAACCAGCTGCTCCTTCCACAACCATTGCTTTTTAACCAGCTGCTCCTTCCACAACCATTGCTTTTTAACCAGCTGCTCCTTCCACAACCATTGCTTTTTAACCAGCTGTCCCTTCCACAACCGTTGCTTTTTAACCAGCTGCTCCTTCCACAACCATTGCTTTTTAACCAGCTGCTCCTTCCACAACCATTGCTTTTTAACCAGCTGCTCCTTCCACAACCATTGCTTTTTAACCAGCTGCTCCTTCCACAACCATTGCTTTTTAACCAGCTGTCCCTTCCACAACCATTGCTTTTTAACCAGCTGTCCGTTCCACAACCATTGCTTTTTAACCAGCTGCTCCTTCCACAACCATTGCTTTTTAACCAGCTGTCCCTTCCACAACCATTGCTTTTTAACCAGCTGTCCCTTCCCCAACCATTGCTTTTTAACCAGCTGTCCCTTCCACAACCATTGCTTTTTAACCAGCTGCTCCTTCCACAACCATTGCTTTTTAACCAGCTGCTCCTTCCACAACCATTGCTTTTTAACCAGCTGTCCCTTCCACAACCATTGCTTTTTAACCAGCTGCTCCTTCCACAACCATTGCTTTTTAACCAGCTGCTCCTTCCACAACCATTGCTTTTTAACCAGCTGTCCCTTCCGGAACCATTGCTTTTTAACCAGCTGTCCCTTCCACAACCATTGCTTTTTAACCAGCTGCTCCTTCCACAACCATTGCTTTTTAACCAGCTGCTCCTTCCACAACCATTGCTTTTTAACCAGCTGCTCCTTCCACAACCAATGCTTTTTAACCAGCTGCTCCTTCCACAACCATTGCTTTTTAACCAGCTGCTCCTTCCACAACCATTGCTTTTTAACCAGCTGCTCCTTCCACAACCATTGCTTTTTAACCAGCTGCTCCTTCCACAACCATTGCTTTTTAACCAGCTGTCCCTTCCACAACCATTGCTTTTTAACCAGCTGCTCCTTCCACAACCATTGCTTTTTAACCAGCTGCTCCTTCCACAGCCATTGCTTTTTAACCAGCTGCTCCTTCCACAACCATTGCTTTTTAACCAGCTGCTCCTTCCACAACCATTGCTTTTTAACCAGCTGCTCCTTCCACAACCATTGCTTTTTAACCAGCTGTCCCTTCCACAACCATTGCTTTTTAACCAGCTGTCCCTTCCACAACCATTGCTTTTTAACCAGCTGCTCCTTCCACAACCATTGCTTTTTAACCAGCTGTCCCTTCCACAACCATTGCTTTTTAACCAGCTGCTCCTTCCACAACCATTGCTTTTTAACCAGCTGTCCCTTCCACAACCATTGCTTTTTAACCAGCTGCTCCTTCCACAACCATTGCTTTTTAACCAGCTGCTCCTTCCACAACCATTGCTTTTTAACCAGCTGCTCCTTCCACAACCATTGCTTTTTAACCAGCTGTCCCTTCCACAACCATTGCTTTTTAACCAGCTGCTCCTTCCACAACCATTGCTTTTTAACCAGCTGTCCCTTCCACAACCATTGCTTTTTAACCAGCTGCTCCTTCCACAACCATTGCTTTTTAACCAGCTGTCCCTTCCACAACCATTGCTTTTTAACCAGCTGCTCCTTCCACAACCATTGCTTTTTAACCAGCTGCTCCTTCCACAACCATTGCTTTTTAACCAGCTGCTCCTTCCACAACCATTGCTTTTTAACCAGCTGTCCCTTCCACAACCATTGCTTTTTAACCAGCTGCTCCTTCCACAACCATTGCTTTTTAACCAGCTGTCCCTTCCACAACCATTGCTTTTTAACCAGCTGTTCCTTCCACATCCATTGCTTTTTAACCAGCTGCTCCTTCCACCACCATTGCTTTTTAACCAGCTGTCCCTTCCACAACCATTGCTTTTTAACCAGCTGTCCCTTCCACAACCATTGCTTTTTAACCAGCTGTTCCTTCCACATCCATTGCTTTTTAACCAGCTGCTCCTTCCACCACCATTGCTTTTTAACCAGCTGTCCCTTCCACAACCATTGCTTTTTAACCAGCTGCTCCTTCCACAACCATTGCTTTTTAACCAGCTGCTCCTTCCACAACCATTGCTTTTTAACCAGCTGTCCCTTCCACAACCATTGCTTTTTAACCAGCTGCTCCTTCCACAACCATTGCTTTTTAACCAGCTGCTCCTTCCACAACCATTGCTTTTTAACCAGCTGCTCCTTCCACAACCATTGCTTTTTAACCAGCTGCTCCTTCCACAACCATTGCTTTTTAACCAGCTGTCCCTTCCACAACCATTGCTTTTTAACCAGCTGTCCCTTCCACAACCATTGCTTTTTAACCAGCTGCTCCTTCCACAACCATTGCTTTTTAACCAGCTGCTCCATCCACAACCATTGCTTTTTAACCAGCTGCCCCTTCCACAACCATTGCTTTTTAACCAGCTGCTCCTTCCACAACCATTGCTTTTTAACCAGCTGCCCCTTCCACAACCATTGCTTTTTAACCAGCTGCTCCTTCCACAACCATTGCTTTTTAACCAGCTGCTCCTTCCACAACCATTGCTTTTTAACCAGCTGCTCCTTCCACAACCATTGCTTTTTAACCAGCTGCTCCTTCCACAACCAATGCTTTTTAACCAGCTGCTCCTTCCACAACCATTGCTTTTTAACCAGCTGCTCCTTCCACAACCATTGCTTTTTAACCAGCTGTCCCTTCCACAACCATTGCTTTTTAACCAGCTGTCCCTTCCACAACCATTGCTTTTTAACCAGCTGTCCCTTCCACAACCATTGCTTTTTAACCAGCTGTCCCTTCCACAACCATTGCTTTTTAACCAGCTGTCCCTTCCACAACCATTGCTTTTTAACCAGCTGTCCCTTCCAAAACCATTGCTTTTTAACCAGCTGTCCCTTCCACAACCATTGCTTTTTAACCAGCTGCTCCTTCCACAACCATTGCTTTTTAACCAGCTGCCCCTTCCACAACCATTGCTTTTTAACCAGCTGCTCCTTCCACAACCATTGCTTTTTAACCAGCTGTCCCTTCCACAACCATTGCTTTTTAACCAGCTGCTCCTTCCACCACCATTGCTTTTTAACCAGCTGCTCCTTCCACAACCATTGCTTTTTAACCAGCTGCTCCTTCCACAACCATTGCTTTTTTAACCAGCTGTCCCTTCCACAACCATTGCTTTTTAACCAGCTGCTCCTTCCACAACCATTGCTTTTTAACCAGCTGTCCCTTCCACAACCATTGCTTTTTAACCAGCTGCTCCTTCCACAACCATTGCTTTTTAACCAGCTGTCCCTTCCACAACCATTGCTTTTTAACCAGGTGTCCCTTCCACAACCATTGCTTTTTAACCAGCTGTCCCTTCCACAACCATTGCTTTTTAACCAGCTGCTCCTTCCACAACCATTGCTTTTTAACAAGCTGCTCCTTCCACAACCATTGCTTTTTAACCAGCTGTCCCTTCCACAACCATTGCTTTTTAATCAGCTGCTCCTTCCACAACCATTGCTTTTTAACCAGCTGCTCCTTCCACAACCATTGCTTTTTAACCAGCTGTCCCTTCCACAACCATTGCTTTTTAACCAGCTGTCCCCTTCCACAACCATTGCTTTTTAACCAGCTGCTCCTTCCACAACCATTGCTTTTTAACCAGCTGCTCCTTCCACAACCATTGCTTTTTAACCAGCTGCTCCTTCCACAACCATTGCTTTTTAACCAGCTGCTCCTTCCACAACCATTGCTTTTTAACCAGCTGTCCCTTCCACAACCATTGCTTTTTAACCAGCTGCTCCTTCCACAACCATTGCTTTTTAACCAGCTGCTCCTTCCACAACCATTGCTTTTTAACCAGCTGCTCCTTCCACAACCATTGCTTTTTAACCAGCTGCTCCTTCCACAACCATTGCTTTTTAACCAGCTGTCCCTTCCACAACCATTGCTTTTTAACCAGCTGCTCCTTCCACAACCATTGCTTTTTAACCAGCTGCTCCTTCCACAACCATTGCTTTTTAACCAGCTGTCCCTTCCACAACCATTGCTTTTTAACCAGCTGTCCCTTCCCCAACCATTGCTTTTTAACCAGCTGTCCCTTCCACAACCATTGCTTTTTAACCAGCTGCTCCTTCCACAACCATTGCTTTTTAACCAGCTGCTCCTTCCACAACCATTGCTTTTTAACCAGCTGTCCCTTCCACAACCATTGCTTTTTAACCAGCTGCTCCTTCCACAACCATTGCTTTTTAACCAGCTGCTCCTTCCACAACCATTGCTTTTTAACCAGCTGTCCCTTCCACAACCATTGCTTTTTAACCAGCTGTCCCTTCCACAACCATTGCTTTTTAACCAGCTGCTCCTTCCACAACCATTGCTTTTTAACCAGCTGCTCCTTCCACAACCATTGCTTTTTAACCAGCTGTCCCTTCCACAACCATTGCTTTTTAACCAGCTGCTCCTTCCACAACCATTGCTTTTGAACCAGCTGCTCCTTCCACAACCATTGCTTTTTAACCAGCTGCTCCTTCCACAACCATTGCTTTTTAACCAGCTGCTCCTTCCACAACCATTGCTTTTTAACCAGCTGTCCCTTCCACAACCATTGCTTTTTAACCAGCTGCTCCTTCCACAACCATTGCTTTTTAACCAGCTGCTCCTTCCACAGCCATTGCTTTTTAACCAGCTGCTCCTTCCACAACCATTGCTTTTTAACCAGCTGCTCCTTCCACAACCATTGCTTTTTAACCAGCTGCTCCTTCCACAACCATTGCTTTTTAACCAGCTGTCCCTTCCACAACCATTGCTTTTTAACCAGCTGTCCCTTCCACAACCATTGCTTTTTAACCAGCTGCTCCTTCCACAACCATTGCTTTTTAACCAGCTGTCCCTTCCACAACCATTGCTTTTTAACCAGCTGCTCCTTCCACAACCATTGCTTTTTAACCAGCTGTCCCTTCCACAACCATTGCTTTTTAACCAGCTGCTCCTTCCACAACCATTGCTTTTTAACCAGCTATCCCTTCCACAACCATTGCTTTTTAACCAGCTGTCCCTTCCACAACCATTGCTTTTTAACCAGCTGCTCCTTCCACAACCATTGCTTTTTAACCAGCTGTCCCTTCCACATCCATTGCTTTTTAACCAGCTGCTCCTTCCACAACCATTGCTTTTTAACCAGCTGTCCCTTCCACAACCATTGCTTTTTAACCAGCTGCTCCTTCCACAACCATTGCTTTTTAACCAGCTGCTCCTTCCACAACCATTGCTTTTTAACCAGCTGCTCCTTCCACAACCATTGCTTTTTAACCAGCTGCTCCTTCCACAACCATTGCTTTTTAACCAGCTGCTCCTTCCACAACCATTGCTTTTTAACCAGCTGTCCCTTCCACAACCATTGCTTTTTAACCAGCTGCTCCTTCCACAACCATTGCTTTTTAACCAGCTGTCCCTTCCACAACCATTGCTTTTTAACCAGCTGTCCCTTCCACAACCATTGCTTTTTAACCAGCTGCTCCTTCCACAACCATTGCTTTTTAACCAGCTGTTCCCTTCCACAACCATTGCTTTTTAACCAGCTGCTCCTTCCACAACCATTGCTTTTTAACCAGCTGTCCCTTCCACATCCATTGCTTTTTAACCAGCTGCTCCTTCCACAACCATTGCTTTTTAACCAGCTGCCCCTTCCACAACCATTGCTTTTTAACCAGCTGCTCCTTCCACAACCATTGCTTTTAACCAGCTGCTCCTTCCACAACCATTGCTTTTTAACCAGCTGCTCCTTCCACAACCATTGCTTTTTAACCAGCTGCTCCTTCCACAACCATTGCTTTTTAACCAGCTGCTCCTTCCACAACCATTGCTTTTTAACCAGCTGCTCCTTCCACAACCATTGCTTTTTAACCAGCTGTCCCTTCCACAACCATTGCTTTTTAACCAGCTGTCCCTTCCACAACCATTGCTTTTTAACCAGCTGCTCCTTCCACAACCATTGCTTTTTAACCAGCTGCTCCCTTCCACAACCATTGCTTTTTAACCAGCTGCTCCTTCCACAACCATTGCTTTTTAACCAGCTGTCCCCTTCCACAACCATTGCTTTTAACCAGCTGTCCCTTCCACAACCATTGCTTTTTAACCAGCTGCTCCTTCCACAACCATTGCTTTTTAACCAGCTGCTCCTTCCACAACCATTGCTTTTTAACCAGCTGCTCCTTCCACAACCATTGCTTTTTAACCAGCTGCTCCCTTCCACAACCATTGCTTTTTAACCAGCTGCTCCTTCCACAACCATTGCTTTTTAACCAGCCTGCTCCTTCCACAACCATTGCTTTTTAACCAGCTGCTCCTTCCACAACCATTGCTTTTTAACCAGCTGCTCCCTTCCACAACCATTGCTTTTTAACCAGCTGTCCCTTCCACAACCATTGCTTTTTAACCAGCTGCTCCTTCCACAACCATTGCTTTTAACCAGCTGTCCCTTCCACAACCATTGCTTTTTAACCAGCTGTCCCTTCCACAACCATTGCTTTTTAACCAGCTGGTCCCTTCCACAACCATTGCTTTTTAACCAGCTGCTCCCTTCCACAACCATTGCTTTTTAACCAGCTGCTCCTTCCACAACCATTGCTTTTTAACCAGCTGCCCTTCCACAACCATTGCTTTTTAACCAGCTGCTCCTTCCACAACCATTGCTTTTTAACCAGCTGTCCCTTCCACAACCATTGCTTTTAACCAGCTGTCCCTTCCACAACCATTGCTTTTTAACCAGCTGCTCCTTCCACAACCATTGCTTTTTAACCAGCTTTCCCTTCCACAACCATTGCTTTTTAACCAGCTGCTCCTTCCACAACCATTGCTTTTTAACCAGCTGTCCCTTCCACAACCATTGCTTTTTAACCAGCTGCTCCTTCCACAACCATTGCTTTTTACCCAGCTGCCCCTTCCACAACCATTGCTTTTTAACCAGCTGCTCCTTCCACAACCATTGCTTTTAACCAGCTGCCCCTTCCACAACCATTGCTTTTTAACCAGCTGCTCCTTCCACAACCATTGCTTTTTAACCAGCTGCTCCTTCCACAACCATTGCTTTTTAACCAGCTGTCCTTTCCACAACCATTGCTTTTTAACCAGCTGCTCCTTCCACAACCATTGCTTTTTAACCAGCTGCCCTCCCACAACCCATTGCCTTTTTAACCAGCTGTCCCTTCCACAACCATTGGCCCTTTTTAACCAGCTGCTCCTTCACCACAACCCTTTTTAACCAGCTGCTCCTTCCACAACCATTGCTTTTTAACCAGCTGCTCCTTCCACAACCATTGCTTTTTAACCAGCTGTCCCTTCCACAACCATTGCTTTTTAACCAGCTGCTCCTTCCACAACCATTGCTTTTTAACCAGCTGCTCCTTCCACAACCATTGCTTTTTAACCAGCTGCTCCTTCCACAACCATTGCTTTTTAACCAGCTGCTCCTTCCACAACCATTGCTTTTTAACCAGCTGCTCCTTCCACAACCATTGCTTTTTAACCAGCTGCTCCTTCCACAACCATTGCTTTTTAACCAGCTGTCCCTTCCGCAACCATTGCTTTTTAACCAGCTGCTCCTTCCACAACCATTGCTTTTTAACCAGCTGCTCCTTCCACAACCATTGCTTTTTAACCAGCTGCTCCTTCCACAACCATTGCTTTTTAACCAGCTGTCCTTCCACAACCATTGCTTTTTAACCAGCTGCTCCCTTCCACAACCATTGCTTTTTAACCAGCTGCCCCTTCCACAACCATTGCTTTTTAACCAGCTGCTCCTTCCACAACCATTGCTTTTTAACCAGCTGCTCCTTCCACAACCATTGCTTTTTAACCAGCTGCTCCTTCCACAACCATTGCTTTTTAACCAGCTGTCCATCCACAACCATTGCTTTTTAACCAGCTGCTCCTTCCACAACCATTGCTTTTTAACCAGCTGCTCCTTCCACAACCATTGCTTTTTAACCAGCTGCTCCTTCCACAACCATTGCTTTTTAACCAGCTGCTCCTTCCACAACCATTGCTTTTTAACCAGCTGCTCCTTCCACAACCATTGCTTTTTAACCAGCTGCTCCTTCCACAACCATTGCTTTTTAACCAGCTGCTCCTTCCACAACCATTGCTTTTTAACCAGCTGCTCCTTCCACAACCATTGCTTTTTAACCAGCTGCTCCTTCCACAACCATTGCTTTTTAACCAGCTGTCCCTTCCACAACCATTGCTTTTTAACCAGCTGTCCCTTCCACAACCATTGCTTTTTAACCAGCTGCTCCTTCCACAACCATTGCTTTTTAACCAGCTGCTCCCTTCCACAACCATTGCTTTTTAACCAGCTGCTCCTTCCACAACCATTGCTTTTTAACCAGCTGCTCCTTCCACAACCATTGCTTTTTAACCAGCTGTCCCTTCCACAACCATTGCTTTTTAACCAGCTGTCCCTTCCACAACCATTGCTTTTTAACCAGCTGCTCCTTCCACAACCATTGCTTTTTAACCAGCTGCTCCTTCCACAACCATTGCTTTTTAACCAGCTGCTCCTTCCACAACCATTGCTTTTTAACCAGCTGTCCCTTCCACACCATTGCTTTTTAACCAGCTGTCCCTTCCACAACCATTGCTTTTTAACCAGCTGCTCCTTCCACAACCATTGCTTTTTAACCAGCTGCTCCTTCCACAACCATTGCTTTTTAACCAGCTGCTCCTTCCACAACCATTGCTTTTTAACCAGCTGCTCCTTCCACAACCATTGCTTTTTAACCAGCTGCTCCTTCCACAACCATTGCTTTTTAACCAGCTGCTCCTTCCACAACCATTGCTTTTTAACCAGCTGCTCCCTTCCACAACCATTGCTTTTTAACCAGCTGTCCCTTCCACAACCACCATTGCTTTTTAACCAGCTGCTCCTTCCACAACCATTGCTTTTTAACCAGCTGCTCCTTCCACAACCATTGCTTTTTAACCAGCTGTCCCTTCCACAACCATTGCTTTTTAACCAGCTGCTCCTTCCACAACCATTGCTTTTAACCAGCTGCTCCTTCCACAACCATTGCTTTTTAACCAGCTGCTCCTTCCACAACCATTGCTTTTTAACCAGCTGTCCCTTCCACAACCATTGCTTTTTAACCAGCTGCTCCCTTCCACAACCATTGCTTTTTAACCAGCTGCTCCTTCCACAACCATTGCTTTTTAACCAGCTGCTCCTTCCACAACCATTGCTTTTTAACCAGCTGCTCCTTCCACAACCATTGCTTTTTAACCAGCTGTCCCTTCCACAACCATTGCTTTTTAACCAGCTGCTCCTTCCACAACCATTGCTTTTTAACCAGCTGCTCCTTCCACAACCATTGCTTTTTAACCAGCTGCTCCTTCCACAACCATTGCTTTTTAACCAGCTGCTCCTTCCACAACCATTGCTTTTTAACCAGCTGCTCCTTCCACAACCATTGCTTTTTAACCAGCTGCTCCCTTCCACAACCATTGCTTTTTAACCAGCTGCTCCCTTCCACAACCATTGCTTTTTAACCAGCTGTCCCTTCCACAACCATTGCTTTTTAACCAGCTGCTCCCTTCCACAACCATTGCTTTTTAACCAGCTGCTCCTTCCACAACCATTGCTTTTTAACCAGCTGCTCCTTCCACAACCATTGCTTTTTAACCAGCTGTCCCTTCCACAACCATTGCTTTTTAACCAGCTGCTCCCTTCCACAACCATTGCTTTTTAACCAGCTGTCCCTTCCACAACCATTGCTTTTTAACCAGCTGCTCCTTCCACAACCATTGCTTTTTAACCAGCTGCTCCTTCCACAACCATTGCTTTTTAACCAGCTGCTCCTTCCACAACCATTGCTTTTTAACCAGCTGCTCCTTCCACAACCATTGCTTTTTAACCAGCTGTCCCTTCCACAACCATTGCTTTTTAACCAGCTGTCCCTTCCACAACCATTGCTTTTTAACCAGCTGCTCCTTCCACAACCATTGCTTTTTTAACCAGCTGCTCCTTCCACAACCATTGCTTTTTAACCAGCTGCTCCTTCCACAACCATTGCTTTTTAACCAGCTGTCCCTTCCACAACCATTGCTTTTTAACCAGCTGTCCCTTCCACAACCATTGCTTTTTAACCAGCTGCTCCTTCCACAACCATTGCTTTTTAACCAGCTGCTCCTTCCACAACCATTGCTTTTTAACCAGCTGCTCCTTCCACAACCATTGCTTTTTAACCAGCTGCTCCTTCCACAACCATTGCTTTTAACCAGCTGCTCCTTCCACAACCATTGCTTTTTAACCAGCTGCTCCTTCCACAACCATTGCTTTTTAACCAGCTGCTCCCTTCCACAACCATTGCTTTTTAACCAGCTGCTCCTTCCACAACCATTGCTTTTTAACCAGCTGCTCCTTCCACAACCATTGCTTTTTAACCAGCTGCTCCTTCCACAACCATTGCTTTTTAACCAGCTGCTCCTTCCACAACCATTGCTTTTTAACCAGCTGTCCCTTCCACAACCATTGCTTTTTAACCAGCTGCTCCTTCCACAACCATTGCTTTTTAACCAGCTGTCCTTCCACAACCATTGCTTTTTTAACCAGCTGCTCCTTCCACAACCATTGCTTTTTAACCAGCTGCTCCTTCCACAACCATTGCTTTTTAACCAGCTGCTCCTTCCACAACCATTGGCTTTTTAACCAGCTGTCCTTCCACAACCATTGCTTTTTAACCAGCTGCTCCTTCCACAACCATTGCTTTTTAACCAGCTGCTCCTTCCACAACCATTGCTTTTTAACCAGCTGCTCCTTCCACAACCATTGCTTTTTAACCAGCTGCTCCTTCCACAACCATTGCTTTTTAACCAGCTGCTCCTTCCACAACCATTGCTTTTTAACCAGCTGTCCCTTCCACAACCATTGCTTTTTAACCAGCTGCTCCTTCCACAACCATTGCTTTTTAACCAGCTGTCCCTTCCACAACCATTGCTTTTTAACCAGCTGCTCCTTCCACAACCATTGCTTTTTAACCAGCTGCTCCTTCCACAACCATTGCTTTTTAACCAGCTGTCCCTTCCACAACCATTGCTTTTTAACCAGCTGCTCCTTCCACAACCATTGCTTTTTACCAGCTGTCCCTTCCACAACCATTGCTTTTTAACCAGCTGTCCCTTCCACAACCATTGCTTTTTAACCAGCTGCTCCTTCCACAACCATTGCTTTTTAACCAGCTGCTCCTTCCACAACCATTGCTTTTTAACCAGCTGTCCCTTCCACAACCATTGCTTTTAACCAGCTGCCCCTTCCACAACCATTGCTTTTTAACCAGCTGTCCTTCCACAACCATTGCTTTTTAACCAGCTGTCCCTCACAACCATTGCTTTTTAACCAGCTGCTCCTTCCACAACCATTGCTTTTTAACCAGCTGCTCCTTCCACAACCATTGCTTTTTAACCAGCTGCTCCTTCCACAACCATTGCTTTTAACCAGCTGCTCCTTCCACAACCATTGCTTTTTAACCAGCTGTCCCTTCCACAACCATTGCTTTTTAACCAGCTGCTCCTTCCACAACCATTGCTTTTTAACCAGCTGCTCCTTCCACAACCATTGCTTTTTAACCAGCTGTCCCTTCCACAACCATTGCTTTTTAACCAGCTGCTCCTTCCACAACCATTGCTTTTTAACCAGCTGCTCCCTTCCACAACCATTGCTTTTTAACCAGCTGCTCCTTCCACAACCATTGCTTTTTAACCAGCTGCTCCTTCCACAACCATTGCTTTTTAACCAGCTGCTCCTTCCACAACCATTGCTTTTTAACCAGCTGCTCCTTCCACAACCATTGCTTTTTAACCAGCTGTCCCTTCCACAACCATTGCTTTTTAACCAGCTGCTCCTTCCACAACCATTGCTTTTTAACCAGCTGTCCCTTCCACAACCATTGCTTTTTAACCAGCTGCTCCTTCCACAACCATTGCTTTTTAACCAGCTGCTCCTTCCACAACCATTGCTTTTTAACCAGCTGTCCCTTCCACAACCATTGCTTTTTAACCAGCTGCTCCTTCCACAACCATTGCTTTTTAACCAGCTGTCCCTTCCACAACCATTGCTTTTTAACCAGCTGTCCCTTCCACAACCATTGCTTTTTAACCAGCTGCTCCTTCCACAACCATTGCTTTTTAACCAGCTGCTCCTTCCACAACCATTGCTTTTTAACCAGCTGTCCCTTCCACAACCATTGCTTTTTAACCAGCTGTCCCTTCCACAACCATTGCTTTTTAACCAGCTGCTCCTTCCACAACCATTGCTTTTTAACCAGCTGTCCCTTCCACAACCATTGCTTTTTAACCAGCTGCTCCCTTCCACAACCATTGCTTTTTAACCAGCTGTCCTTCCACAACCATTGCTTTTTAACCAGCTGCTCCCTTCCACAACCATTGCTTTTTAACCAGCTGTCCC
This sequence comes from Mustelus asterias, assembly GCF_964213995.1. Taxonomy (NCBI): domain Eukaryota; kingdom Metazoa; phylum Chordata; class Chondrichthyes; order Carcharhiniformes; family Triakidae; genus Mustelus; species Mustelus asterias. The sequence goes on along the minus strand of NW_027591467.1, from coordinate 5,060 downwards.
TTCCACAACCATTGCTTTTTAACCAGCTGTCCTTCCACAACCATTGCTTTTTAACCAGCTGTCCCTTCCACAACCATTGCTTTTTAACCAGCTGCTCCCTTCCACAACCATTGCTTTTTAACCAGCTGCTCCTTCCACAACCATTGCTTTTTAACCAGCTGCTCCTTCCACAACCATTGCTTTTTAACCAGCTGCTCCTTCCACAACCATTGCTTTTTAACCAGCTGCTCCCTTCCACAACCATTGCTTTTTAACCAGCTGCTCCTTCCACAACCATTGCTTTTTAACCAGCTGCTCCTTCCACAACCATTGCTTTTTAACCAGCTGTCTTCCACAACCATTGCTTTTTAACCAGCTGCCCTTCCACAACCATTGCTTTTTAACCAGCTGTCCCTTCCACAACCATTGCTTTTTAACCAGCTGCTCCCTTCCACAACCATTGCTTTTTAACCAGCTGCTCCTTCCACAACCATTGCTTTTTAACCAGCTGCTCCTTCCACAACCATTGCTTTTAACCAGCTGCTCCTTCCACAACCATTGCTTTTTAACCAGCTGCTCCCTTCCACAACCATTGCTTTTTAACCAGCTGCTCCTTCCACAACCATTGCTTTTTAACCAGCTGCTCCTTCCACAACCATTGCTTTTTAACCAGCTGCCTCCTTCCACAACCATTGCTTTTTAACCAGCTGCTCCTTCCACAACCATTGCTTTTTAACCAGCTGCCCTTCCACAACCATTGCTTTTTAACCAGCTGTCCCTTCCACAACCATTGCTTTTTAACCAGCTGCTCCTTCCACAACCATTGCTTTTTAACCAGCTGCTCCTTCCACAACCATTGCTTTTTAACCAGCTGTCCCTTCCACAACCATTGCTTTTTAACCAGCTGCTCCTTCCACAACCATTGCTTTTTAACCAGCTGCTTCTTCCACAACCATTGCTTTTTAACCAGCTGCTCCTTCCACAACCATTGCTTTTTAACCAGCTGCTCCTTCCACAACCATTGCTTTTTAACCAGCTGCTCCTTCCACAACCATTGCTTTTTAACCAGCTGCTCCTTCCACAACCATTGCTTTTTAACCAGCTGCTCCTTCCACAACCATTGCTTTTTAACCAGCTGCTCCTTCCACAACCATTGCTTTTTAACCAGCTGCTCCTTCCACAACCATTGCTTTTTAACCAGCTGCTCCTTCCCAACCATTGCTTTTTAACCAGCTGTCCCTTCCACAACCATTGCTTTTTAACCAGCTGCTCCTTCCACAACCATTGCTTTTAACCAGCTGCTCCTTCCACAACCATTGCTTTTTAACCAGCTGTCCCTTCCACAACCATTGCTTTTTAACCAGCTGCTCCTTCCACAACCATTGCTTTTTAACCAGCTGCTCCTTCCCAACCATTGCTTTTTAACCAGCTGCTCCTTCCACAACCATTGCTTTTTAACCAGCTGCTCCTTCCACAACCATTGCTTTTTAACCAGCTGCTCCTTCCACAACCATTGCTTTTTAACCAGCTGCTCCCTTCCACAACCATTGCTTTTTAACCAACTGCTCCTTCCACAACCATTGCTTTTTAACCAGCTGCTCCTTCCACAACCATTGCTTTTTAACCAGCTGCTCCTTCCACAACCATTGCTTTTTAACCAGCTGCTCCTTCCACAACCATTGCTTTTTAACCAGCTGCTCCTTCCACAACCATTGCTTTTTAACCAGCTGCTCCTTCCACAACCATTGCTTTTAACCAGCTGCTCCTTCCACAACCATTGCTTTTTAACCAGCTGCTCCTTCCACAACCATTGCTTTTTAACCAGCTGCCCTTCCACAACCATTGCTTTTTAACCAGCTGTCCCTTCCACAACCATTGCTTTTTAACCAGCTGTCCCTTCCACAACCATTGCTTTTTAACCAGCTGCTCCCTTCCACAACCATTGCTTTTTAACCAGCTGCCCCTTCCACAACCATTGCTTTTTAACCAGCTGTCCCTTCCACAACCATTGCTTTTTAACCAGCTGCTCCTTCCACAACCATTGCTTTTTAACCAGCTGCCCTTCCACAACCATTGCTTTTTAACCAGCTGCTCCTTCCACAACCATTGCTTTTTAACCAGCTGTCCCTTCCACAACCATTGCTTTTTAACCAGCTGCTCCTTCCACAACCATTGCTTTATAACCAGCTGTCCCTTCCGCAACCATTGCTTTTTAACCAGCTGGCTCCTTCCACAACCATTGCTTTTTAACCAGCTGCTCCTTCCACAACCATTGCTTTTTAACCAGCCGCTCCTTCCACAACCATTGCTTTTTAACCAGCTGTCCCTTCCACAACCATTGCTTTTTAACCAGCTGCCCCTTCCACAACCATTGCTTTTTAACCAGCTGCTCCTTCCACAACCATTGCTTTTTAACCAGCTGTCCCTTCCACAACCATTGCTTTTTAACCAGCTGTCCCTTCCACAACCATTGCTTTTTAACCAGCTGCTCCTTCCGCAACCATTGCTTTTTAACCAGCTGTCCCTTCCACAACCATTGCTTTTTAACCAGCTGCTCCTTCCACAACCATTGCTTTTTAACCAGCTGTCCCTTCCACAACCATTGCTTTTTAACCAGCTGCTCCTTCCACAACCATTGCTTTTTAACCAGCTGCTCCTTCCACAACCATTGCTTTTTAACCAGCTGCTCCTTCCACAACCATTGCTTTTTAACCAGCTGTCCCTTCCACAACCATTGCTTTTTAACCAGCTGCTCCCTTCCACAACCATTGCTTTTTAACCAGCTGCTCCTTCCACAACCATTGCTTTTTAACCAGCTGCTCCCTTCCACAACCATTGCTTTTTAACCAGCTGCTCCCTTCCACAACCATTGCTTTTTAACCAGCTGTCCCTTCCACAACCATCTTTTTAACCAGCTGCTCCTTCCACAACCATTGCTTTTTAACCAGCTGCTCCTTCCACAACCATTGCTTTTTAACCAGCTGCTCCTTCCACAACCATTGCTTTTTAACCAGCTGCTCCTTCCACAACCATTGCTTTTTAACCAGCTGCTCCTTCCACAACCATTGCTTTTTAACCAGCTGCTCCTTCCACAACCATTGCTTTTTAACCAGCTGCTCCTTCCACAACCATTGCTTTTTAACCAGCTGCTCCTTCCACAACCATTGCTTTTTAACCAGCTGCTCCTTCCACAACCATTGCTTTTTAACCAGCTGCTCCTTCCACAACCATTGCTTTTTAACCAGCTGCTCCTTCCACAACCATTGCTTTTTAACCAGCTGCTCCTTCCACAACCATTGCTTTTTAACCAGCTGCTCCTTCCACAACCATTGCTTTTTAACCAGCTGCTCCTTCCACAACCATTGCTTTTTAACCAGCTGCTCCTTCCACAACCATTGCTTTTTAACCAGCTGCTCCTTCCACAACCATTGCTTTTTAACCAGCTGCTCCTTCCACAACCATTGCTTTTTAACCAGCTGCTCCTTCCACAACCATTGCTTTTTAACCAGCTGCTCCTTCCACAACCATTGCTTTTTAACCAGCTGCTCCTTCCACAACCATTGCTTTTTAACCAGCTGCTCCTTCCACAACCATTGCTTTTTAACCAGCTGCTCCTTCCACAACCATTGCTTTTTAACCAGCTGCTCCTTCCACAACCATTGCTTTTTAACCAGCTGCTCCTTCCACAACCATTGCTTTTTAACCAGCTGCTCCTTCCACAACCATTGCTTTTTAACCAGCTGCTCCTTCCACAACCATTGCTTTTTAACCAGCTGCTCCTTCCACAACCATTGCTTTTTAACCAGCTGCTCCTTCCACAACCATTGCTTTTTAACCAGCTGCTCCTTCCACAACCATTGCTTTTTAACCAGCTGCTCCTTCCACAACCATTGCTTTTTAACCAGCTGCTCCTTCCACAACCATTGCTTTTTAACCAGCTGCTCCTTCCACAACCATTGCTTTTTAACCAGCTGCTCCTTCCACAACCATTGCTTTTTAACCAGCTGCTCCTTCCACAACCATTGCTTTTTAACCAGCTGCTCCTTCCACAACCATTGCTTTTTAACCAGCTGCTCCTTCCACAACCATTGCTTTTTAACCAGCTGCTCCTTCCACAACCATTGCTTTTTAACCAGCTGCTCCTTCCACAACCATTGCTTTTTAACCAGCTGCTCCTTCCACAACCATTGCTTTTTAACCAGCTGCTCCTTCCACAACCATTGCTTTTTAACCAGCTGCTCCTTCCACAACCATTGCTTTTTAACCAGCTGCTCCTTCCACAACCATTGCTTTTTAACCAGCTGCTCCTTCCACAACCATTGCTTTTTAACCAGCTGCTCCTTCCACAACCATTGCTTTTTAACCAGCTGCTCCTTCCACAACCATTGCTTTTTAACCAGCTGCTCCTTCCACAACCATTGCTTTTTAACCAGCTGCTCCCTTCCACAACCATTGCTTTTTAACCAGCTGCTCCTTCCACAACCATTGCTTTTTAACCAGCTGCTCCTTCCACAACCATTGCTTTTTAACCAGCTGCTCCCTTCCACAACCATTGCTTTTTAACCAGCTGCTCCTTCCACAACCATTGCTTTTTAACCAGCTGCTCCTTCCACAACCATTGCTTTTTAACCAGCTGCTCCTTCCACAACCATTGCTTTTTAACCAGCTGCTCCCTTCCACAACCATTGCTTTTTAACCAGCTGCTCCTTCCACAACCATTGCTTTTTAACCAGCTGCTCCTTCCACAACCATTGCTTTTTAACCAGCTGCTCCTTCCACAACCATTGCTTTTTAACCAGCTGCTCCTTCCACAACCATTGCTTTTTAACCAGCTGCTCCCTTCCACAACCATTGCTTTTTAACCAGCTGCTCCTTCCACAACCATTGCTTTTTAACCAGCTGCTCCTTCCACAACCATTGCTTTTTAACCAGCTGCTCCTTCCACAACCATTGCTTTTTAACCAGCTGCTCCTTCCACAACCATTGCTTTTTAACCAGCTGTCCCTTCCACAACCATTGCTTTTTAACCAGCTGCTCCTTCCACAACCATTGCTTTTTAACCAGCTGCTCCTTCCACAACC
>NW_027591466.1:0-88000 GCF_964213995.1 Mustelus asterias | reverse complement strand
GAAGCGGGTGTAATTGTGGAATAAAAAATGTGTGTGAGGCAGAGAGATAAATGTGAGGGTGAAATGAAATGCACAGGGTTCTATTTGAATACAGTTTGCTGTGGCGGTGATTGTCGGAACTCTCGCTCTATGTCTGGTGTTGGGAAGCTGAGTTTGTGAAGTGTGGTCCCTTTAAAAGCTGGTTTTGTCTCCCTTTAAAGTTGGACTTATGTCAATGCTTGGAGGCTTCAAATGCAGGTACAGACAGAGTACACAGACTGCAAGATTTGCAGCAAAGACCAAGTATTAGCGTCACCATGGCAACAGGCTTTGCAGGTTTTTGAATTTTGAGTTCAGCCTATCAGTTCAAAGAAGACACTCAGCTATCAGGAAGCTATCAAATGTTAATTTATTGCTGTTGACAAGATCAGATCAATCCTGGTGCAGGAAAATTCAGAGGTCATCACAGTATAAAAACAGGGGATCAACTGCCTGCCTGCAGTTCAACTGAAGGACTGCCACCTCTCAAAGCCCAGAGAGGGAAAGAGCAGCTCTCTCCAGCTTTGATTATCACTGAATAGACCTCTCCATCTATCGATCTGAATCAGAAGTAACTCGCAAGCAGCGGAATAGAGAGACGAACTCCAAAGGTTTTCCTAAATTATGTTCTTTTTTTTTCTGTTAGTGAATGTCCTTGTGTTTATTTGAACTGCATTCCAGTAGAATCTTACTTTAATCACAATGCTACTTCTTTATCTAAAGTTCCCTGCTGGTTAAATACATAAATTGTTAATTGTTCACTTAAATTGAGTGTCAGATATTTCTGTTGATTAACCACTAAATGTTAATGAAGAACAGTTCACACCTTCCCACACACCTTTCACACATCACAAAGCAAGGTGTTCCTCTTTGGGGAATTTGGCGTGGCTTGTTAAAAGGGCATCAACCTCTGTCTCATGTCACTGTCTCTCTATCTGTGTCTCTGTATCTCCATTATATGGCTTGTGAGAGAGAGGGAGTGAGAGAGTTGGGGCACAGGCTGAGGAAAGGCTGATGTTACAGAATGTGGGAGTGAGAGAGAAACGGGAGGATCAGGTTAAACAGGGGGAGAGATAGCTGAACATTGTGGAGTTGGGGTGGAGGGAAAATGTCACAGGATTCGGGGGGAGAGGGTTTCCTGAGAGCAGTAACTGCTGATGTCCCTGTCACATCTTTCCAGAAAGCGTGATGTTCAAACACTCCAGTCCTGAGACAGTCTGTTTTGAAATGTATCCTGAGGGAATGAACAGTTTCTTCCCAGTTGAGGTTTGAGCCACTTGCCGACTGGGCTGGGCGGTGTGGAAACATTGCTGCGCATGGAATCCTGCTGTGCATCAATGACCTGCAGCATATACAGAACTGCAAATTGTAACCACACAACTTAAAAGGGAAATTTGGGAGGGTGGAGGGGCTAAAAATCAAACCCCTGGCCTTGGTAAAGACTTATGCTCAATCCCTGTGTCCTGTTTGTGTTTTTAGACAGGGTGGTGCGATTTGGAGGATTTATCATTTTTTATGAGGGAGTGGGTAGGGCAGGGGGTTCAATATCTCGGCCTCTGTCATCACAACGTTCCCTCTCTCTCTCCAACCATTTGCTTCAATGTTGCATCTTGTAGTTCATGTAAAATAAAACCCCCTTGTGTTTTGTTTTATTGTTGTGGGGTGTGTGAGGGGTGTGCGGGCGGGACAGAGGGTGGGGAACAGTGGGGTGTGTGAGGGGTGTGCGGATGGGACAGGGGGTGGGGAACAGTGGTTCTCTTTTCCCTCTTGCCCTTTCCCTCCGTGTGTGGGATGTTTTGGGGCTGGAAAGGACAGTTCTGTTTCACTGGGGTGGGGAGAATTCTGTTCTTTGTCCCCAAGGTTTATTGCATCCTCTGGGACTAGGCCTCAATTCAAGTCCTAATCTCAGGGCCCTCAGGATGCCTTTTCCATTCGCTTCATTCCATACAGTTACTGTGTTTAATTTTATGAGTTGAATCGTTTAATAAAACTGCAGCAGCCGCGGCAATTCATTCCACTCAGGATGCAATTGTCGGTTTTCAAACTCTCTCACCCAACGTTCTCATTAGATTGTGTTATCAGTGAGGGAGAGAGAGAAAAAGAGGAAGGTGTAAGAGAGAGTGAGAGAGAGAGAGAGAAGGCCGAGAGGAAGGGAGCGGTGAGAAGATAAAGTGTCGGGGGGAGGGGGTTGGGGGGTGAGGGAGTGTGGGTGGGGGGAGAAAGGATGTGTTTAGGGGGTCCTCCACTGTATCATTCCAGGCGAGCCCCCCAGTCATTGAAACATATAAACTAGAAGCGTGAGTAGGAGCTTGCGCCACCATTCAATTTTATTGTGGCTGATCATCAAATTTAATATCTTGATTCACCCTGACCCCATATCCTTTTATCCCTTTAGCCCCGAGAGCGAGATCTAATTTATTTTTGAAGTCACAGAACGCCTGTGAATTCCACACATTCACTACCCTCTGACTGAAGAAATTTCTCCCCACCTCAGTTCTAAAAAGGTTTTCCCTTATCATCAAACGAAGACAGCGAGTTGTGGACTCCCCCACCATTGGTAACTTTCTTTCTGAATCGACCCGTTCGAATCCTGTTTGAATTTTACAAGTTTCTCTGAGATCCCCTCTCACTATTCTGAATGCATTTGCCTTAACAACATTCGGTGGTAGTGAATTCCACATATTCACCACCCTCTGACTGAATAAATTTCTCCCCACCTCAGCTCCAAAAGGTTTGTCCCTAATCCTAAAACTATGACCCCGAGTTCTCGACTCCCCACCATTGGGAACATTCTTTCTGAATCGACCCTGCCTCATTCTGTTAGAATTTAATAGGTTTCTATGAGGTCCCCTCTCACTCTACAGATTTCTATTGAATATAATCCTAACCAATCTAATCTCTCCTCATATGACAGACCTGCCATCCCAAGAATCAGCCTGGTAAACCGTCGCTGTACTTCCTCTATAGCAAGGACATCCTTCCTCAGATAAGGACACCAAAACTGTACAAAACTCTCCAGGTGTGGCCTCTCCAATCCTTTATAAATTGCAGCAACTCATCCCTATCCCTGAATAGGAATCATCTCGCTATGAAAGCTTACAGACCATTTAGCTCCATTCCTGCCTGCTGTACCTGCCTGGTTCCGTGCAGTGAATGATGCACGAGGAGACCAAGGTTTTGATGAGAATCCACCTCCCTCAATTTACACCCATTCAATAATAACTTGTCTTCCTAATATTCCTACCAGGGTCGATATCCTCACAGTGATCCACATTAAACTGCATCTGCCATGTGTATGACCACACCCTCAGCCTGTCCAAATCACGCTGAATATTCTCTGCACCTTCCTCACAGTTCACCCTCCCACCCAGCTTTGTAACATCTGCAAATTTGGAGATGATGCATTCAGTAACCCTGCTGGAAGACTAAATAAACCACATCCACTGGTTCCCCTCGGTCAACTCTACCGGTTCCACCCTCAAACAATTCCAAGATATTCCAATCATGATTTCCCTTTAGTAAATCCATGCTGCCTTTGTCTGATTATGGCGCTGCCTTCCAAATGCCGAGTTATCAAATCCTTGAAATTTGACTCTTGCAACTTCCCCAGCACCGACGTTAGGCTCACTGGTCTATAGTTCACTGTTTTCTCTCTCCAGTCCTGTCTGAATACCGGGCTTGCATTAGCTACCCTCCAATCTGTAGGAACCAGCCCAGAGTCCAATAAAATAGGAAAATAACCACCATTGGACCTCATATTCCCAGGAAGACTTCCTTAAGTACTCTGGGATGAAGATTATCAGGACCTGGAGATTTATCCACCTTCAATCCCATCATTTTCCCCAAAACCATTTCTCTACAAATTCAAATTTCCTTCAGCTTCTCTCTAAAACTTGTTCCTCTCAGAACTTTTGGCATGTTATTCATGTCTTCCTTTCTGAAGATCGAAGCAATCTTCAATTTAATTCCTCAGCTATTACTTTGTCCCCGTTAGAGTATCTCCCATTTCTGACTGCAAAGGTCCTAGTTTGTCAATCTGTTTCTCTTTACATACCGATAGATATTTTTTGAAGTCAGTTGTCATGTTCCACGTTAGATTACTTTCATACACTATTTTTCTTTCCTTAATCAATCCCTTGTTCCTCCCAAAAGAATGGATTTGTAAACAGTGATTGTGTTACTGAGGGTGAATCTGTGATGATGTGTTTTAGCTTTTCACCAATTCACACCTACAATTGTGTTTTAAATCTGGCTGCTCCCACATTGCAGAGTGATTGTGGGATCTTGCTGTGCAGGATGACCAGCAGCATTTCCGAAATGACACAGGAACATTTTATTTTCCTCAGAAACCCTCTAACCCTCCTGCTGCTGACCTTATTCTACACACCTTGGACATTGACCCCTCTGCTCAGGGGAAGAAGTTTCTTCTCAACTATCCTATCTTTGTCCCTCATAATTTTGAACACCTCAATGATGTCCGCGCTCCGCCTTCACTGTTCTGTGGAAAGTAACCCCAGCCTAACCAGCCTGTCTTCACTGCAGAAACACTGCTGCCCAGGCAACATCCTGGTGAATCTCCTTTGCGTTCCTTCCAGAGCAATCACATCCTCCGTCTAGTGAGGCCCCCAGAACTCCTCACAGTCCTCGAGCTGAAGACAAATGAGTGTTTCATACATCTCCATCATCACCTCCCTGCTCCTATCTTCGATACATCAGCTAATAAAGACAATTGTCATGTCTGCCTTCTTAAGCAGCTGATCATCAGAAGTTACCCACTGGAATGGAAAACAATAGAAGATTTATGTTCTTTCTTGAGTTTAACCAGAAATTAAATTTTAAAAAATCCAAAGAGCAGTTGTCCAGTCACAACCTCAACATAAAAAAATAAATGAACTAAATTCAGATCATTCTTGACAGATTTCATTGAATAATTTTCACAATTATCAGGAATGATCTGGTCGATGTCCGACACATGGTGTTTCTAGATACCTTCAGTAAGTTAACAGACTTCAGTAATCTCAGAGCAAGTGGAGTTAGAGGACCAGCAGCAGAATGACTAAATGCTGGTTACAAAGACACAACACAGGCAGTGGGAGTTAAAGGAATTTACTCTGATTGCTGGAAGGTGGGAAGTGGTTTTCCACGAGGATCAGCGCTGGGATCACTTTCCTTCACCATTTACATCAACAATATGGAATAGGGAAGCAAAATTATAGTTTCAAAATTTACCAACCAATCCAAACTGAGAATGAGAATGAGCAGAGTGGAAGAATACAACTCAACACAATAACACATAAATAATAAATTATAAACTTGCAAATTGGGTATTGGAATTGGAAATTAATTTCACCACAGCTCAGTGTCAGGTTCTTCATTCTGATCAGAACAATATGTTTCCCAATCACTCTGTAGAAATCAAGTATCTGAATGTTTTCGAGGAGTTCAGGGCTTCAGGTGATCAGATTCACAAATCGCTTTCAGAATCAACACAGTTTAGACAGAACCACAACAACCCAGAAAAAAAAACCATTGGAGTTCATTTATAGATCAATGGAAATGTGAACAATGCACAAAATGTTTGACAATCACTGAATACTGCACGGTTTGTAATTGGTTTGTTTAACTATCAGGAAGTCGCTGAAACCTCTTTCTTTTCAATACAAAGCCGAGGTATGGAGAAATTTCACATCATCCACTGACCACCAAACAAAGCCAAACTCTTCCTGTTTTCAACATATTCCAAAGATAAAAGACTGAGGCAGCTCCACAGAATGGACATCTCACTCACCAAATTAAAATAGGATATATTTAACATTGAAACAACTTACTTCATTGCAATTCTTTTCCAAAACACAATACAATTCTACTTGGACAGATGGTGCCCTATATTAATGGAGACTTCGATCAGATATTCCACTCAGGTGAAAGAACCACAATCAGTACAATTTTACATTGACAAATATACCCTGCAATACTTGTTCACTGGTGTCAGGTATTCAACTTTGGTTAGTGACCCACACTCAAATTTCCATTATATTCTTACTCCCACTGAACATTATTTCAGAGAGATCACCTTCACTGAGGTCCAATCTTACAATAGATAAGATTGAGTAGTTCACTCCTCAATACATTAACTTCATTGAGTAGTGAGCCCGTGAATAACATACAGAGGCTCATTGTCAGTTGATGAAAAGGATTAAAAACACAGAGAGACTTCAAGCCATTTGATTTCAGTAAATTACATCGTTGACCTGGTGTCTTTATAACAGTGACCACGAGATCAGCATGGAGCATTTTCACTCAGAGTTTAGAATCAGAGAGCCGTTCACACACAGATTTACACAACCTCACTGGTTAGAGTCACTCACCGGGAACACCAATAATGGCGATGATTGGGTAGAATATTTTCTCAGCTATCTGAACTGGATACAGCATCTTCAGTGTGAAGTGATGTGTCCCTTCGAGCTGCTGGCAGTCTCTCTGACTTTAACATCTGACGTTATATATTCCCAAAGCCTTTAATTTATACACTGTAAAGTCACCTTAGGGACATTGTGGCAGAAACCTGGTTTGAAGTTTTTTTTAAATATATGAACAAACAGATTACGACATTGAGTTCAGTGATGGAAAATATTTATTTTTAGTATTGACTTCTTTCCAAACACCGGATTCTGTTGATCACATTTATCAACTAATAACAAGTGGAAAGATGCTGTCCACTCAAACACCATCAGTCCCACCTCCAGATCTCAGATAGTTTCAGTGATATCTGATACTGGACTGTGACATTTCAGTAATTGAGTCCCAATTGTTACCGTGTCTCTCTGTGTGATCTTTAACTGTGGACATTCTGTGATGTGATTTCAGTGGGTTAGAGTTTAGCATCAATTTCAAAATTCTGTTGATCAATAATTTCGAACTATTTAGTCTGCAAAGAAATTTGTTTTTATCCCGAAATCTACTGCAGCTTCTCAAACTGAGAAAATATTCAGAAACAATGGGACATCTCAGAAAATTCAGGCCCTGCAGCAGATACAATCACATTACCTCTTAGAGCAGTAAAATCACAGATTTAACTGTGACCAGCAATGCACAGGCTCCAAATGACACTGGACCCACATTTGATACAGTGTTCAGAAACGTGCCCAGATGTGGGAGGAGAGAGATGAACACGAGAGAGAGGGACGGCTTGTGGGATGGGCTGAATCTAGAAAGGGTGCGAGGCTGGGAAAATGAATGGATAAGAGTGAGAGAGGTAGTGAAAGTGAGTGAAAGTGAAACAGAGGAAGACAGAAGGATAGATGGGGCGGGAGTGAGGGCGTGATGATGGGGGAAGCAGTTATTGTGAGAGGAATGGTGTTTATAACAGTAACTTAACTGAGAGAGAAGTCAGCTCCGCTGGCTATGAGGAGAGGTTGAATAAATCAGGATTGTTTTCACTGGAAAGACGAAGGCTGAGGGGAGACCTGATAGAGGTCCCGGGGGGACCAACATCCTGGCGGGAAGGTTGGCTAAGGCTACTGGGGAGAGTTTAAACTAGATAGGTTGGGGGGAGGGGATCGAGCCGAGGTGACTGGGAGCGAGGAAGTTAGTTCGCAAACAGAGAAGGGTTATAGGCAGGGCAAGAGGGAGGATGGGCGGTGGATAGAGAAGGGGAGAGCTCAGACCAAAGGATTGAGATGTGTTAACTTTAATGCCAGGAGTAAAGACTATTTCCTCGGGTGGATGGAGCTATTACAAGGGGGCATAATTATAGGGTTCATGGTGGGAGATATAGGAAGGATATCCGAGGTAGGTTCTTTCCGCAGAGAGTGGTTGGGGTGTGGAATGGACTGCCTGCAGTGATAGTGGAGTCAGACACTTTAGGAACATTTAAGCGGTTATTGGATAGGCACATGGAGCACACCAGGATGATAGGGAGTGGGATAGCTTGATCTTGGTTTCAGATAAAGCTCGGCACAACATCGTGGGCCGAAGGGCCTGTTCTGTGCTGTACTGTTCTATGTTCTATGTTCCATAGTGAATAAAGGGGATGAGCTCAGAGCGTGGATCGATGCCTGGAAGTGTGATGTGGTGGCCATTACGGAGACTTGGATGTCTCAGGGACAGGACTGGTTCCTCCAGGTGCCGGGATTCAGATGTTTCAGGAAGGACAGGGAGGGAGGCAAGAGACGGGGTGGAGTGGCACTGCTGATCAGGGATAGTGTCACAGCTGTAGAGAAGGTGAAAGGTGTGGAGGGATTGTCCACAGAGTCTCTGTGGGTGGAAGTTCAGAGTGGGAAGGGGCCGGTCACTTTGCTGGGAGTTTTCTATAGGCCGCCCAATAGTGACAGGGAGGTGGAGGAGCAGATAGGGAAACAGATCCTGGAGAGATGCAGTAATAGCAGAGTTGTTGTGATGGGAGACTTTAATTTCCCAAACATAGATTGGAATATCCCTCGGGTGAGGAGATTGGATGGGGAGGAGATTGGATGGGGAGGAGTTCGTTAGGTGTGTTCAGGAGGGGTTCCTGACACAGCATGTGGACAAGCCTACAAGAGGAGAGGTTGTACTTGATCTGATACTGACCAATGAGCCTGGACAACAAAGAACAACAAAGAACAATACAGCACAGGAACAGGCCCTTCGGCCCTCCAAGCCCGCGCCGCTCCCCGGTACAGGATTGAATCCTGAATCCAGGATCCCCGCCCAATTTTCCAGCCTATCTACATACCAATATCCTATCCACCGAGCTGTCCCTCACAGCTACGATGCTTTGTTCATTACAACCTATTAACTCACCCCCATCCCCCCATTCCAGACCATGTGATCTCCAGGGAGAGGCGAAAACCCAGAGTGAAAAACCCCAGGGCCAATATGGGGAAAAAAAATCTGGGAAATTCCTCTCCGACCCCCTGAGGCGATCGAAACGAGTCCAGGAGATCACAATGGCCCTGATCGGAAAATGCTTCCCAACCCTAGTCATTTCCACTTCCACGAACACCATATGAATTCCCTGCCCCCGAGACAGGTTCCCAACTATCCGCAGTCTCGCTCTGTACTGGCACCAGCAAGATGATCATAGAATGAAGCCTTGAAACGAGAAACAAGGAACAATTAGCCCGCACCGCTCCCTGGTCCAGACTAGACCACTCTTTTGTATCCCTCCATTCCCACTCCGTTCATATAGCTTTCTCGATAAGTCTTAAACGTTCCCAGTGTGTCCGCCTCCACCACCTTGCCCGGCAACACATTCCAGGCCCCACGACCCTCTGTGTGAAATATGTCCTTCTGATATCTGTGTTAAACCTCCCCCCCTTCACCTTGAACCTATGACCCCTCGTGAACGTCACCGCCGACCTGGGGAAAAGCTTCCCACCGTTCACCCTATCTGTGCCTTTCATAATTTTATACACCTCTATTAAGTCTCCCCTCATCCTCCGTCTTTCCAAGGAGAACAACCCCAGTTTCCCCAATCTCTCCTCATAACCAAGCCCCTCCATACCAGGCAACATCCTGGTAAACCTCCTCTGTACTCTCTCCAAAGCCTCCACGTCCTTCTGGTAGTGTGGCGACCAGAACTGGACGAAGTACTCCAAATGTGGCCTAACCAGCGTTCTATACATCTGCAACATCAGACCCCAACTCTTATACTCTATGCCCCGTCCTATAAAGGCAAGCATGCCATATGCCTTCTTCACCACCTTCTCCACCTGTGACGTCACCTTCAAAGATCTGTGGACTTGCACACCCAGGTCCCTCTGCGTCTCTACACCCTTTATGGTTCTTCCATTTATCGTGTAGCTCCTCCCTACATTATTCCCACCAAAATGCATCACTTCGCATTTATCAGGATTGAACTCCATCTGCCATTTCCTTGCCCAAATTTCCAGCCTATCTATATCCTTCTGTAGCCTCTGACAATGTTCCTCACTATCTGCAAGTCCTGCCAGTTTTGTGTCGTCCGCAAACTTACTGATCACCCCAGTTACTCCTTCTTCCAGATCATTTATATAAATCACAAACAGTTGTCAGATCTCTCAGTGGGAGAGCATCTTGGGGATAGCGATCATAACTCTATCTCCTTTCTGCTTGCATTTGAAAAAGAGAGGATCAGGCAAGCTAGGAAAACGTTTTTATGGAGTAAGGGGAAATATGAAGACATAGATTGGAATATCCCTCGGGTGAGGAGATTGGATTGGGAGGAGATTGGATGGGGAGGAGTTCGTTAGGTGTGTTCAGGAGGGGTTCCTGACACAGCA
The DNA here is from genome assembly GCF_964213995.1 of Mustelus asterias. Taxonomy (NCBI): domain Eukaryota; kingdom Metazoa; phylum Chordata; class Chondrichthyes; order Carcharhiniformes; family Triakidae; genus Mustelus; species Mustelus asterias. The sequence continues at coordinate 77,741 of NW_027591466.1, read as the reverse complement.
TGTGGACAAGCCTACGTAAAGAACCTACCTCGGATATCCCTGTAGTAGGGAAAATGCTGGAATCCATTATTAAAGAGGAGATAGCAGGGCATCTGGATAGAAATGGTTCGATCAATCAGACGCAGCATGCATTCATGAGGGGAAAGTCGTGCTTGACGAACATGTTGGATTTTTATGAAGATGTGACTAGGGCGGTTGATGGAGGAGAACCGGTGGATGCGGTGTTTTTGGATTTCCAAAAGGCGTTTGATAAGGTGCCCCATAAAAGGCTGCTGAAGAAGATTAGGGCACACGGAGTTGGGGGTAGTGTGTTAAAGTGGATTGGGGACTGGCTATCCGACAGGAAGCAAAGAGTCGGAATAAATGGGTGTTTTTCCGGTTGGAGGAAGGTAACTAGTGGCGTGCCGCAGGGATCGGTACTCGGGCCGCAACTGTTTACCATTTATATAGATGATCTGGAGGAGGGGACGGAGTGTAGTGTAACGAAGTTTGCAGACGACACAAAGATAAGTGGAAAAGTGAATCGTGTGGAGGACGGAGAAGATCTGCAGAGAGATTTGGACAGGCTGAGTGAGTGGGCGAGGATATGGCAAATGGAGTATAACGTTGAGAAATGCGAGGTTATACACTTTGGAGGAAATAATAACAAATGGGATTACTATCTCAATGGAAACAAATTAAAACATGCTACCGTGCAAAGGGACCTGGGGGTCCTTGTGCATGAGACGCAAAAGCCCAGTCTGCAGGTACAACAGGTGATCAAGAAGGCAAATGGGATGTTGGCCTATATTGCGAGGGGGATAGAATATAAAAGGAGCAGGGATGTCTTGATGCACCTGTACAGGGCATTGGTGAGGCCGCAGCTGGAATACTGTGTGCAGTATTGGTCCCCTTATATGAGGAAGGATATATTGGCATTGGAGGGAGTGCAGAGAAGGTTCACCAGGTTGATACCGGAGATGAGGGGTTTGGATTATGAGGAGAGGCTGAGGAGATTGGGTTTGTACTCGTTGGAGTTTCGAAGGATGAGGGGGGATCTTATGGAGACTTATAAGATAATGCGGGGGCTGGATAGGGTGGAGGCGGAGAGATTCTTTCCACTTAGTAAGGAAGTTAAAACTAGAGGACACAGCCTCAAAATAAAGGGGGGTCGGTTTAAGACAGAGTTGAGGAGGAACTTCTTCTCCCGGAGGGTGGTGAATCTCTGGAATTCTCTGCCCACTGAGGTGGTGGAGGCTACCTCGCTGAATATGTTTAAAGCGCGGATGGATGGATTCCTGATCGGTAAGGGAATTAAGGGTTATGGGGATCAGGCGGGTAAGTGGTACTGATCCACGTCAGATCAGCCATGATCTTATTGAATGGCGGGGCAGGCTCGAGGGGCTAGATGGCCTACTCCTGCTCCTATTTCTTATGTTCTCATGTAAGGCAGCAAATTAGAGGAGTAAATTGGAAGGAGGTATTCTCGGGGAAATCGACTGAAGAGAGGTGGCAGTTTTTCAAGGAATGTCTGTCTAGGGTTCTACAGGACAATGTTCCGAGCAGACAGGGAGGGGTTGGTACGTTAAAGGAACCGGGGTGCACGAAAGCTGTGCGGGACCTAGTCGAGAAGAAAAGGAAGGCTTACAAAAGGTTCAGAGAACTTGGCGAAGATAGGGATCTAGATGAGTATACGGCTTGTAGGAAGGGACTAAAGAAGGAAATTAGGAGAGCCAGAAGTGGTCACGAGAAGGCCTTGGCGAGTAGAATTGGGGAAAACCCTAAGGCGTTCTATAAATATGTGAAGAGTAAAAGGATGAGACGTGAAGGCGGGAAAATCAGTACGGAACCAGTAGAAATGGCAGAGGTGCTTAATGAGTATTTTGCCTCGGTTTTCACTGAGGAGAAGGACATGGGTGGATGTACTGTGGGCTTGCGGTGGACTGAAAAGATTGAGTATGTGGACTTTAACAAAGAGGTTGTGCTGGAATCTTTGAATGGCATCAAGATAGATAAGTCGCCGGGTCCGGATGGGATGTACCCCAGGTTACTGTGGGAGGCGAGGGAAGAGATTGCAGAGCCTCTGGCGATGATCTTTGCGTCGCCGATGGAGACGGGAGAGGTGCTGGAGGATTGTGGATGTGATTTCTATTTTCAAGAAGGGGAATAGGGATAGCCCAGGAAATTACCGACCGGTGAGTCTAACCTCAGTGGTTGGTAAGCTGATGGAGAAGATCCTGAGGGACAAGATTTATGAGCATTTAGAGAGGTTTAGTATGCTCAAGAATACTCAGCTTTGTCAAATGTACATGGTGCCTTATGAGCCTGTTGGAGTTCTTCGAAAATGTGACTAAACACATTGACGAAGTGAAAGCGGTAGATGTGGTTTATATGGATTTTAGCAAGGCGTTCGATAAGGTCCCCCATGCAAGGCTTCTCGAAAAAGTGAGAGGGCATGGGATCCAAGGGGCTGCTGCCCTGTGGATCCAGAACTGGCTTGCCCAAAGGAGGCAGAGAGTGTGTATAGATGGGTCTTTTTCTAATTGGAGGTCTGTCACCAGTGGTGTGCCCCAGGGATCTCCCAGGGATCTGTTCTGGGACCCTTGCTGTTTGTCATTTTCATAAATAACCTGGATGAGGAAGTGGAGGGATGGGTTGGTAAGTTTGCTGACGACATAGAGGTTGGTGGGGTTGTGGATAGTCTGCAGGGATGTCAGAAGTTACAGAGGGACATAGATAGGATGCAAAGCTGGGCAGAGAAGTAGCAGATGGACTTCAACCCAGATAAATGCGTCGTGGTCCATTTTGGCAGGTCGAATGGGATGAAGGAGTACAATATTAAGGGAAAGACTCTCAGTACTGAGGAGGGTCAGAAGGACCTTGGGATCCGGGTCCAAAGGCCTCTGAAATCGGCCCCGCAGATGGAGGAGGTGGTTAAGAAGGCGTATGGTGTGCTGGCCTTTATCAATCGAGGGATTGAGTTTAGGAGTCCGGGGATAATGATGCAGCTATATAAGACCCTCGTCAGACCCCACTTGGAGTACTGTGCTCAGTTCTGGTCGTCTCATTACAGGAAGGATGTGGAAAAGATTGAAAGGGTACAGAGACGATTTACAAGGATGTTGCCTGGATTGAGTGGCATGCCTTATGAGGATAGTCTGAGGGAGCTCGGTCTTTTCTCCTTGGAGAGCCGGAGGATGAGAGGAGACCTAATAGAGGTATATAAGATGTTGAGAGGCATAGATCGGGTGGACTCTCAGAGACTTTTTACCAAGGGTGGAAATGGCTGCTACGAGAGGACGCAGGTTTAAGGTGCTGGGGGGGTAGGTACAGGGGAAATGTTCGGGGGTAGTTTTGCACACAGAGGGTGGTGGGCGAGTGGAATCGGCTGCCGTCAGTGATGGTGGAGGCAAACTCAATAGGGTCTTTGAAGAGACTCCTGGATGAGTGCATGGGACTTAATAGGATGGAGGGTTATAGGTCGGCCTAAAAGGTAGGGATATGTTCGGCACAATTTGTGGGGCCGAAGGGCCTGTTTTGTGCTGGCGTTTTCGATGTTTCTATGTTTCTAATTAAGTTTCAATTGTTACCGTGACTCTCTGTGTGATCTTTAACTGTGGACATTCTGTGATGTGATTTAACTGGGTTAGAGTTTAGCATCAATTGCAAAATTCTGTTGATCAATAATTTGCAACTATTTAGTCTGCAAAGAAATTTGTTTTTATCCCGAAATCTACTGCAGTTTCACAAACTGAGGAAATATTCAGAAACAATGGGACATCTCAGAAAATTCAGGCCCTGCAGCAGATACAATCACATCACCTCTTAGAGCAGTAAAATAACAGATTTAACTGTGACCAGCAATGCACAGGCTCCAAATGACACTGGACCCACACCTGATACAGTGTTCAGAAACGTGCCCAGATGTGGAAGGAGAGAGATGAGCACGAGAGAGAGGGACGGCTTGTGGGATGGGCTGAATCTAGAAAGGGTGCGAGGCTGGGAAAATGAATGGATAAGAGTGAGAGAGGAAGACTCTGAGCGAGTGAATGTGAAACAGAGGAAGACAGAAGGATAGATGGGGCGGGAGTGAGGGCGTGATGATGGGGGAAGCCGTTATTATGAGAGGAATGGTGTTTATAACAGTAACTTAACTGAGAGAGAAGTCAGCTCCGCTGGCTATGAGGAGAGGTTGAATAAATCAGGATTGTTTTCACTGGAAAGACGAAGGCGGAGGGGAGACCTGATAGAGGTCCACAAAATTGTGGGAGGCACAGACAGGGTGGATAGTCAGAGGGTTTTCTCCGAGGGTGGAAGGTTCAATTACAAGGAGGCACAGGTTCAAGATGGCAGGATGAAATATTAAGGGAGATGTGCGGGGGATGTTTTCCACACAGAGAGTGTCGGTGCCTGGAATGCGCTGACAGGGGAGGTGGTGGAATCAGGCACATTAGCAACATTTAAGAGGCATCTGGATTGATGCACTAATAGGAGGTAAGAGGGATACTGACCGAGTAAGCGCAGCAGGTTTTATTTTAAAATAGGGCACCATGATCAGCACAGGTTTGGAGAGGGTCGAAGGGCCTATTCCTGTGCTGTCCATTTCTTTGCCTTTGTTCCTTGAGCGTCTGCATTAGGAAAGACACAACTGGGGTAAGAGAGAGTGAGACAAATCAGACCACAAGACTGTGCTCCTGCGACAGGCTGACACACAAAGGCTAAAGCGGGATGATACATTCAATCATGTCATGCAATGTTGGTCTGAGGAATCGAAAGATCTCCTACGTGACTGCTTAGAGTCAGGGGACTGGTCAGTATTTAAAAACTCCACGAACAACCTGAGCGAGTACGCCACTACAGTAACTGACATCATTAGGAAGTGTGTAGGAGACTGTGTGCCCAAGAAGATATTGCGTGTGTTTCCCAACCGGAAACCATGGATGATCAGGGATATCCACTGCTTTCTGAAGTCCAGGTCTGAGGCATTCAAGTTAGACGACCCTGACCTCTACAAGACAGCCAGATATGATCTACACAGATCCATCAAAGATGCAAAAAAACAGTTTCAGACCAACCTAGTGCCCCATGATAGCCAGACGGACCCCCACCGACTGTGCCAAGGTCTGCAAGACATAGCAGGATACAAGATGAAGGTGTGTAAAATCGCTGGCTTCACCAAACCCATTTCTAATCAGTTCAATGCACACTTTGTCCGTGTTGAGCATGAGGTCAGCATGAGCATGCCCTCCACCCCAGAAGCCTCGGATGCAGCTGTATCTGAGCTCACAATTGCAGATGTCAGAACAGCCGACTCGAAAGTCAACCCATGGACAGCGACTGGCCCGGATGAGGTACACGGACGAACACTCACACACTGCGCGGATCAGCTGGCGGGGGTATTTACACTCATCTTCAGCTTTCTTTCCAACAATCTGAGTTCCCTATCTGCTTCATGAAGACAACCATCATCCCAGTACCAAAGAAAAGCCAAGCAACGTGCCTTAATGGTGACGTTCTGCTGGCTCTGATATCCATCCATCGAAGTGGAAAGGGTCGAGAGCTTCATGTTTTTAGGTGTCCAGATCACTATCAGACATGTCCTGGTTCCCCCGTGCCAACAATATAGTTAGGAAAGCCCACCAACGCCTCTACTTTCTCAGAAGACTAAGGACATTTGGAATGTCAGCTATTATTCTCACCAACGTTTACAGATGAACCATAGAAAGCATTCTTTCGGGCTGTATCACAGCTTGGTATGACTCCTGCTCTGCCCAAGACTGCAAGAAACTACAAAAGGTCATGAATGTAGCCCAATCCATCACTCAAACCAGCCACCCATCCATTGACTCTGTCTACACTTCCCGCTGCCTCGGCAAAGCAGCCACCATAATTCAGGACCCCACGCACCCCGGACATTCTCTCTTCCACTTTCTTCATCAGGAAAAATATACAAAAGTCTGATCTCACGTACCAACCGACACAAGAACAGTTTCTTCCCTGCTGCCATCAGACCTTTGAATGGACTTAACTTGCATCAAGTTGATCTTTCTAGGCACCCTCGCTATGACTGTAACACTACATTCTGCACTCTTACGTTTCCTTAGAACATAGAACATAGAAAAGCGACAGCACAAACAGGCCCTTCGGCCCACAAGTTGCGCCGAACGATTTCCTTACCTTCTAGGCTCATCTATAACCCTCTATCTCACTAACCTCCATGAACTTATCCAAAAGCCTCTTAAAAGAATCAATCGAATCCGCTTCCACCACCACTACCGGCAGTCGATTCCACGCACCCACCACCCTCTGAGTGAAAGACTTACCCCTAACATCTCCTCTGTACCTACGCCCAGCACCCTAAACCTGTGGCCTCTCGTGACAACCATTTCAGCCCTGGGTAAAAGCCTCTGAGAATCCACTCTGTCAATACCTCTCAACATCTTATACACCTCTATCTGGTCACCTCTCATCCTTCGCCTCTCCAAGGAGAATAGACCTAGCTCTCTCAAGCTATCCTCAAAAGGCAGACCACTTAATCCCAGCAACATCTTCGTAAATCTCCTCTGCACCGGTTCTATGGCTTCCACATCCTTTCTGTAATGAGGCGACCAGAACTGGGCACAGTACTCCAGGTGGGGTCTGACCAGGATCCTATACAGCTGCAGCATTATCTCCCGATTTCCGAACTCAATTCCTCTATTGATGAAGGCCAGTATTCCATACGCCTTCTTAACCACAGCCTCTACCTGCGAAGCCGCTTTGAGCATCCTATGAACCCAGACCACAAGATCCCTCTGTTCTTCCACACTGCCAAGCTTCTTACCCTCAATATTATATTCTTCCATCCTATTCGACCTGCCAAAATGAACCACCACACACTTATCTGGGTTGAAGTCCATCTGCCACTTCTCCACCCACTCTTGCATCTTATCTATGTCTCGTTGCAACTGCTGACATCCCTCTACACTATCCACAACACCTCCAAATTTTGTGTCATCAGAAAACTTGCCAACCCATCCTTCCACTTCCTCATTCAGGTCATTTATAAAAATCACAAAGAGCAAGGGTCCCAGAACAGATCCCTGGGGCACCCCACTGATGATCGACCTCCACTCTGAAAAAGACCCAACTACAACCACTCTTTGCCTTCTGTGGGCAAGCCAGTACTGAATCCACAAAGCAACGTCCCCTTCTATCCCATGCCCCTTCACTTTCTCCATAACCCTTGCATTGGGCACCTTATCAAACGCCTTACTGAAATCTACATAAACCACATCTACCCCTCTTCCCCGTCTAAGAGTCTAGTCACATCTTCAAAAAACTCAATCAGACTCGTAAGGCATGATCTGCCTCGGACAAAGCCGTGCTGGCTCCTTCTGATCATGCTATTCCTTTCCAAATGTTCATAAATCCTGCCTCTCAGGATCTTCTCCATCAACGTACCTACCACTGAGGTTGGACTCTCGGGTCTATAATTTCCTGGGCTATCTCTTTTCCCTTTCTTGAATAACGGAACCACATCCGCCATCCTCCAATCCTCCGGAACCTCTCCTGTCTCCATTGACGTCGCAAAGAGAATTGCCAGAGGATCAGCAATCTCTTCCCTCGCCTCCCACAGTAACCTGGGGTACCTCCCATCCGGTCCCGGCGCTTTATCTAACTTGGTGCTTTTCAGCAGCTCCAACACATCCTCTTTCCTAATGCCCACATGCTCAATCTTCTCAGTCCACTGCAAGTCTGCACTGCAACTACCAAGATCCTTTTCCACTGTGAATACTGAAGCAAAGTATTGATTGAGTACCTCTGCTATTTCAACCGGTTCAATACAGAGTCCGTATCCTTCCATTCCCATCCTATCCATGTACTTGTCTAGTTGCCCCTTAAATGCCGCTATTGTACCTGCTCCCACCCCCTCCCCGGGCAGCGCGTTCCAGACATTCACCACCCTCTGTGTAAAAAACCTGCATCGCACATCTCCTCTAAACTTTCCCCCACACACCTTAAACGTGTGTCATATGATGACAAGTACCCGACGGGATTTAAAATAAAGATATTAGATGTGTGTCAGTCAGTGTTTGAGACAGTTTGTGTTACACTTTTGCTGTGTTGTCCTTAATCGATGTTGTAATGTGGAGGTTACAAGGACCAAGCAGCGAGAGTGAGGTGAGTGGTTCATTGGTTTGTCTGTGGATATTAAGAATGAAGTCGGTGATGCACCTGGTGGGTAATGACAGTGGGACTGAGGTCAGACATCTCCCTGGATATACATTGATAATAAAATGAATTTAGTGATGTAATTGTGTGGGTAGTGATAAGAAGATTGGTGTTGAGGTTTGGGGGCTGGGAGTGAGGGGTTGTGTGGAATGAGCGATTGCATACAGAATGCACCTCACTCTACACTGTGTTTATACATCTCTCTCAGGTCAGATACAGCACCAATTAGACACAGGATTCTACCCCTGCACTCATCCATCAAACATTCACTTGGAAGGACAGTCGTGGGGGTGGGCGAAGGGGGGCAGGGGGAGGACAAGCGTACGTCCCTGCAGGAGGTCATTCAGCCCCTCGAGCCTGGTCATCCAGTCCATAAGATCATGGCTCATTTGATGTGTCTCTCATCTCGTAACCCTGAGGGCATTGGCTCACAGGGCGTGTGTGGAAGCAGAGTGTGAGCTATAAGGGCTTTGGCTCACAGGGCTTCGGGGCACAGAGCGAGCAGGGGTGAGGTTAATTCATTTTTGCTGTTTCTACCTGGTACTGGCAAGGTATCTAGAGGGGATGGGTGTGCAGGCAGTGCAATGTTCCTCTTGCACTATGTTTGAGGTGAGGGACGACGACAGTGTCCCTGCTGATTACACCTGTGGGAAGTGCACCCATCTGCAGCTCCTCCAAAACCGTGTTAGGGAACTGGAGCTGGAGTTGGATGAATTTAGGATCATTAGGGACGCAGAGGTGGCCACAGACAGAATGTTTAGGGATACAGTTACTCCGAGGAATGAAAATAGATGGGTGACGGTGAGAGGGGCTGGGAGGAAGCAGTCCGTGCAGGGATCCCCTGTGGTCGTTCCCCTTAGCAACAAGTATTCCGCTTTGGATACGGTTGAGGGGGATGACATACCAGTGGTGAGCCGCAGTGAGAGGATCTCCAGCACTGTGTCCATCTCTGTGGCTCGGGAGGGTAAGGAGCAGAGCGGGAGGGCAATAGTTATTGGGGACTCGTTAGTTAGAGGGATAGATAGGAGGTTCTGTGGCAGCAAAAGAGACTCACGGATGGTATGTTGCCTACCGGATGCCAAGGTCCGTGACGTCTCAGGGATCTTAAGGGGGAGGGGAAACAGTCACAAGTCGTGATACAAATTGGTACCAACAACATAGGTAAGAGAAGGAACGGGGATTTAAAACAGGAATTTCGGGAGCTGGGCTGGAAGCTGAGAGCCAAGAGAAAACATGTGGTCATCTCTGGTACATTACCGGTGCCACGTGATAGCGAGTTGAGGAACAGGGAGAGAGTGCAGTGAAACATGTGGTTACAGGGATGGTGTAGGAGGGAGGGTTTCAGATACGTGGATAATTGGAACACATTCTGGGGAAGGTGGGACCTGTACAAACAGGACGGGGTGCACCTGAACCAGAGGGGCACCAATATCCTTGGAGGGAAATTTGATACGGCTCTTCAGGGGGGTTTAAACTAATTTGTCAGGGGAGTGGGAAAAGGAGTTGTCGTCCAGAAGTCAGTGTTGAGGGTGGTGAGGTATTGGGGAAAGTATCAGGGTCAAGGGTGGGTACCGGTAGACAGGAAGGTGGGTTGAAGTGTGTCTACTTCAATGCAAGGAGCATCCGGAACAAGGTGGATGAACTTGGGGCGTGGATTGCTACTTGGGACTACGATGTTGTGGCCATTACGGAGACGTGGGTAGAACAAGGACATGAATGGTTGTGGGACGTTCCGGGTTATAGATGTTTCAGTAAGTGTAGGGAAGCTGGTAAAAGAGGTGGAGGAGTGGCATTGTTAATCAACGATAGTTGAACGGCTGCGGAAAGGCAGTTCGAGGGGGATCTGCACACTGAGGTAATATGGGTTGAAGTTAGAAATAGGAAAGGAGCGGTCACGTTGTTAGGAGTTTCCTATAGGCCCACAAATAGTAATAGAGATGTGGAGGAAGAAATTGCTAAGCAGATTGTGGATATGTGTGGGGGTCACAGGGTAGTTGTCATGGGGGACTTTAACTTTCCAAATATTGATTGGAACCTTTGTAGGTCAAATAGTTCAGATGGGGCAGTTTTTGTGCAGTGTGTGCAGGAGGGTTTCCTGACACAATATGTGGACAGGCCGACAAGAGGTGAGGCCACATTGGATTTGGTAATGGGAAATGAACCGGTCCAAGTGTTAGATTTGGTTGTGGGAGAATACTTTGGAGATAGTGACCACAATTCGGTGTCTTTTGTTATTGCAATGGAGAGGGATAGGGCCGTATGGCAGGGCAAGGTTTACAATTGGGGGAGAGGTAATTATGATGCGATTAGGCAAGAATTAGGGGGCATAAGTTGGGAACAGAAACTGTCAGGGAAAGGCACGGATGAAAAGTGGAACTTTTCCTGGGAGAGGATGTTCGAGGGTACGTCCGCGTCTGGCATGTGGGAGTCTTGTAAGGAACTATTGATAAGGCTGCAGGATTGGCATGTGCCTGTAAAAAGGAAAGATAGGAAAGGTAGGATTCCTGAGCCGTGGATAACCAGGGAAATTGAGGATCTGATTAAAATGAAAAGGGAGGCATACGTTAAGTCCAGGCAACTGAAAACAGATGGAGCTCTGGAGGAATACAGAGAGAGTAGGAAAGAACTAAAACGGGAAGTTAGAAGGGCAAAAAGAGGTCACGAGATGTTCTTGGCAGGCAGGATTAAGGAGAATCCTAAGGCATTCTATTCATACGTTAGGAACAAAAGAGTTGTCAGGGAGAAAATCGGACCTCTCAGGGACAAAGGAGGGGAATTATGCTTAGAACCCAAGGGAATAGGGGAGATCCTAAATGAATACTTTGCATCGGCATTCACGAAGGAGAGGGGCGAGTTAACCGGGAGTGTCTCGGAGGGAGGTGTTGACCCGTTAGAGAAAATCTCCATTACAAGAGAGGAAGTGTTAGGTTTTTTAGGGAACATTAAAACTGACAAAGCCCCAGGGCCTGATGGCATCTATCCTCGACTGCTCAGGGAGACGAGAGATGAAATTGCTGGGCCTCTGACGGAAATCTTTGTCGCTTCTTTGGACACGGGTGAGGTCTCTGAGGATTGGAGGATAGCGAATGTGGTCCCGTTGTTTAAGAAGGGTAGCAGGGATAACCCAGGAAATTATAGGCCGGTGAGCTTGACGTCCGTGGTAGGAGAGGATTCTTAGAGACAGGATGTATGTGCATTTAGAACGGAACAATCTCATTAGTGACAGACAGCATGGTTTTGTAAGAGGGAAGTCGTGCCTTACAAATTTGGTGGAGTTTTTTGAGGAAGTGACAAAAACGGTTGACGAAGGAAGGGCCGTGGATGTCGTCTATATGGATTTCAGTAAGGCATTTGACAAAGTCCCACATGGCAGGTTGGTTAAGAAGGTTAAGGCTCATGGGATACAAGGAGAAGTGGCTCGATGGGTGGAGAACTGGCTTGGCCATAGGAGACAGAGGGTAGTGGTCGAAGGGTCTTTTTCCGGCTGGAGGTCTGTGACCAGTGGTGTTCCGCAGGGCTCTGTACTGGGGCCTCTGCTATTTGTGATATACATAAATGATTTGGAAGAAGGTGTAACTGGTGTAATCAGCAAGTTTGCGGATGACACAAAGATGGCTGGAATTGCGGATAGCGAAGAGCATTGTCGGGCAATACAGCAGGATACAGATAGGCTGGAAAATTGGGCGGAGAGGTGGCAGATGGAGTTTAATCCGGATAAATGCGAAGTGATGCATTTTGGAAGAAATAATGTAGGGAGGAGTTATACAATAAATGGCAGAGTCATCAGGGGAGTATAGAAACACAGAGGGACCTAGGTGTGCAAGTGTACAAATCCTTGAAGGTGGCAACACAGGTGGAGAAGGTGGTGAAGAAGGCATATGGTATGCTTGCGTTTATAGGACGGGGTATAGAGTATAAAAGCTGGAGTCTGATGATGCAGCTGTATAGAACACTGGTTAGGCCACATTTGGAGTACTGCGTCCAGTTCTGGTCGCCGCACTACCAGAAGGACGTGGAGGCGTTAGAGAGAGTGCGGAGAAGGTTTACCAGGATGTTGCCTGGTATGGAGGGTCTTAGCTATGAGGAGAGATTGGGTAGACTGGGGTTGTTCTCCTTGGAAAGACGGAGAATGAGGGGAGATCTAATAGAGGTGTACAAGATTATGAAGGGTATAGATAGGGTGAACAGTGGGAAGCTTTTTCCCAGGTCAGAGGTGACGGGCTGAAGGTGAGAGGGGCGAAGTATAACTCAGATATCAGAGGGACGTTTTTTACACAGAGGGTGGTGGGGGCCTGGAATGCGCTGCCAAGTAGGGTGGTGGAGGCAGGCACGCTGACATCGTTTAAGACTTACCTGGATAGTCACATGAGCAGCCTGGGAATGGAGGGATACAAACGATTGGCCTAGTTGGACCAAGGAGCGGCACAGGCTTGGAGGGCCGAAGGGCCTGTTTCCTGTGCTGTACTGTTCTTTGTTCATTGTTCTTTGTTCTTTTTCAAGGAACATATACTGGGTTTCCATGATAGGTATGTCCCTGTCAGGCAGGGAGGAAATGGCCGAGTGAGGGAACCATGGTTCACGAAAGAGGTGGGATGTCTTGTGAAAAGGAAGAGGGAAGCTTATGTAGGGATGAGGAAACAAGGTTCAGTTGGCTCGATTGAGGGTTACAAGTTAGCAAGGAATGAGCTGAAAAAGGGGCTTAGGAGAGCTAGGAGGGGACAAGAGAAGTCTTTGGCGAGTCGGATCAAGGAAAACCCTAAGGCTTTTTACTCTTATGTGAGCAATAAAATAATGACCAGGGTGAGGTTAGCGCCGGTCAAGGATAGTCGTGGGATCTTGTGTATGGAGTCAGTAGAGATTGGAGTGGTGATGAATGAATACTTTTCGTCAGTGTTCACCTAGGAGAGGGGCCATGTTTTTGAGGAAGAGAAGGTGTTACAGGCTAATAGGCTGGAGGAAATAGATGTTCGGAGGGAGGATGTCCTGGCAGTTTTGAATAAACTGAAGGTCGATAAGTCCCCTGGGCCTGATGAAATATATCCTAGGATTCTTTGGGAGGCACGGGATGAGATTGCAAAGCATTTCGCTTTGATCTTTGGGTCCTCGTTGTCCACGGGGATGGTGCCAGAGGACTGGAGAGTGGTGAATGTTGTTCCTCTGTTTAAGAAAGGGAATAGGAATGACCCTGGTAATTATAGACCGGTTAGTCTTACTTCGGTGGTTGGTAAATTGATGGAAAAGGTCCTTAGGGATGGGATTTACGACCACTTAGAAAGATGCGGATTAATCCGGGATAGTCAGCACGGATTCGAAAAGGGCACGTCGTGCCTCACAAATTTGATTGAATTTTTTGATGAGGTAACTAAGTGTGTTGATGAAGGTAGTGCAGTTGACGTCATATACATGGATTTTAGTAAGGCGTTTGATAAGGTCCCCTATGGTCGGCTTATGATGACAGTGAGGAGGTGTGGGATAGAGGGAAAGTTGGCCGATTGGATAGGTAACTGGCTGTCTGATCGAAGACAGAGGGTGGTGGTGGATGGAAAGTTTTCGGATTGGAGGCAGGTTGCTAGCAGAGTGCCACAGGGATCAGTGCTTTGTCCTCTGCTCTTTGTGATTATTATGAATGACTTGGAGGGGGCTGAAGGGTGGATCAGTAAATTTGCTGATGACACCAAGATTGGTGGAGTCGCGGATGAGATGGAGGGCTGTTGTAGGCTGCAAATAGACATAGATAGAATGCAAAGCTCGGCTGAAAAATGGCAAATGGAGTTTAACCCTGATAAATGTCAGGTGATTCATTTTGGTAGGACTAATTTATATGTGGATTACAGGGTCAAAGGTAGGGTTCTGAAGACTGTGGAGGAACAGAGAGATCTTGGGGTCCATATCCACAGATCTCTAAAGGTTGCCACTCAAGTGAAGAAGGCCGATAGTGTGTTAGCTTTTATTAACAGGGGGCTGGAGTTTAAGAGCCGTGGGGTTATGCTGTAACTGTACAGGACCTTGATGAGACCACATTCGGAATATTGTGTGCAGTTCTGGTCACCTCACGAAAAGAAGGATGGGGAACCGCTGGAAAAAGTGCAAAGGAGATTTACCAGGATGCTGCCTGGTTTGGAGGGTAGGTCTTATGAGGAAAGGTTGAGGGAGCACGGGCTGTTCTCTCTGGAGCAGAGGAGGTTGAGGGGAGACTTAATATAGGTTTATAAAATGATGAAGGGGATAGATAGAGTGAACGTTCAAAGACTATTTCCTCGGGTGGATGGAGCTATTACAAGGGGGCATAACTATAGGGTCCATGGTGGGAGATATAGGAAGGATATCAGAGGTAGGTTCTTAACGCAGAGAGTGGTTGGGGTGTGGAATGGACTGCCTGCAGAGATAGTGGAGTCAGACACTTTAGGGACATTTAAGCGGTTATTGGATAGGCACATGGAGCACACCAGGATGATTGGGAGTGGGATCGCTTGATCTTGGTTTCAGATAAAGCTCGGCACAACATCGTGGGCTGAAGGGCCTGTTCTGTGCTGTACTGTTCTATGTTCTATGTTCTATTTACAGTGATCCTTGAGGATTGTGTTACTGTTTACAGTGATCCTTGGGGATTGTAACACTATTTAGAGTGATCCTTGGGGATTGTGTTACTGTACAGATTGATCCTTGGGGATTGTGTCACTATTTAGAGTGATCCTTGGGGATTGTGTCACTATTAAGAACAGAGAACATGGAACAGTACAGCACAGAACAGGCCCTTCGGCCCACGATGTTGTGCCGAGCTTTATCTGAAACCAAGATCAAGCTATCCCACTCCCTATCATCCTGGTGTGCTCCATGTGACTATCCAATAACCGCTTCAATGTTCCTAAAGTGTCTGACTCCACTATAGAACATAGAACATAGAACATAGAACAGTACAGCACAGAACAGGCCCTTCGGCCCACGATGTTGTGCCGAGCTTTATCTGAAACCAAGATCAAGCTATCCCACTCCCTATCATCCTGGTGTGCTCCATGTGCCTATCCAATAACCGCTTAAATGTTTCTAAAGTGTCTGACTCCACTATCACTGCAGGCAGTCCATTCCACACCCCAACCACTCACTGCGTAAAGAACCTACCTCTGATATCCTTCCTATATCTCCCACCACGAACCCTATAGTTATGCCCCCTTGTAATAGCTCCATCCACCCGAGGAAATAGTCTTTGAACGTTCACTCTATCTATCCCCTTCATCATTTTAGCAACCTCTATTAAGTCTCCCCTCAGCCACCTCCGCTCCAGAGAGAACAGCCCTAGCTCCCTCAACCTTTCCTCATATGACCTACCCTCCAAACCAGGCAGCATCCTGGTAAATCGCCTCTGCACTCTTTCCAGCGCTTCCACATCCTTCCTATAGTGAGGTGACCAGAACTGCACACAATATTCCAAATGTGGTCTCACCAAGGTCCTGTACAGATGCAGCATAACCCCATGGCTCTTAAACTCCAACCCCCTGTTAATAAAAGGGAACACACTCGAGGCGTTCTTCACAGCTCTCTCCACTTGAGTGGCAACTTTTAGAGATCTGTGGATATGGACCCCACGATCTGTCTGTTCCTCCACAGTCTTCAGAACCCTACCTTTGACCCTGTAATCCACATTTAAATTTGTCCTAAAAAAATGAATCACCTCACATTTATCAGGGTTAAACTCCATTTGCCATTTTTCAGCCCAGCTCTGCATCCTATCTATGTCTCTTTGCAGCCTACAACAGCCCTCCACCTCATCCACTACTCCACCAATCTTGGTGTCACCAGCAAATTTAGTGATCCACCCTTCAGCCCCCTCCTCGAAGTCATTGATAAAAATCACAAAGAGCAGAGGACCAAGCACTGACCCCTGCGGCACTCCGCTAGCAACCTGCCTCCAATCCGAAATTATTCCATCCACCATCACCCTCTGTCTTCGATCAGGCAGCCAGTTATCTATCCAATCGGCCAACTTTCCCTCTATCCCACACCTCCTTACTTTCTTCATAAACCTCCCAAGGGGGACCATATCAAACGACTTACTAAAATCCATGCATATGACATCAACTGCCCGAACTTCATCAACAAAATTAGATACCTCCTAAAATTTTTTTATCAAATTAGTGAGGCACGACTTGACTCTGTCACGATTTAGAGTGATCCTTGGGGATTGTGTCACTGTTTAGAGTGATCCTTGGGGATTGTGTCACTATTTAAAGTGATCCTTGGGGATTATGTCACTATTTAGAATGTTACTTGTGGATTGTGTCACTATTTAGAGTGATCCTTGGGGATTGTGTCACTATTTAGAATGATACTTGTGGATTGTGTCACTATTTAGAGTGACCCTTGGGAATTGTGTCACTATTTGGAGTGATCCTTGGGGATTGTGTCACTATTTAGAGTGATCCTTGGGGATTGTGTCACTATTTAGAGTGATCCTTGGGGATTGTGTCACTACTTAGAGTGATCCTTGGGGATTGTGTCACTATTTAGAATGTTACTTGTGGATTGTGTCACTATTTAGAGTGACCCTTGGGAATTGTGTCACTATTTGGAGTGATCCTTGTGGATTGTGCCACTATTTAGAGTGACCCTTGGGGATTGTGTCACTATTTAGAGTGATCCATGGGGATTGTGTCGTTATTTAGAGTGATCCTTGGGGATTGTGTCACTATTTAGAGTGATCCTTGGGAATTGTGTCACTATTTGGAGTGATCCTTGGGGATTGTGCCACTATTTAGAGTGATCATTGGGGTTTGTGTCACAATTTGGATGTGGTCCTTGAGGGTTGTGTCAATTTTTAGAGTGATTCCTGGGTATTGTGTCACTATTTAGAGTGATCCTTGGGGATTATATCACTATTTAGAGTGACCCTTGGGAATTGTGTCACTATTTAGAGTGTTCCTTGGGGATTGTGTCACTATTTAGAGTTATCCTTGGGGATTGTGTCACTCTTTAGAGTGATCCTTGGGGATTGTGTCTCTATTTAGAATGATCCTTGGGGATTGTGTAACTATTTAGAGTGATCCTAGGGTTTTGTGTCACTATTTAGAGTGATCCTTGCGGATTGTGCCACTATTTAGAGTGATCCTTGGCGATTGTGTCACTATTGAAAGTGATCCTTGGGGATTGTGTCACTATTTAGAGTGATCCTTGGGGATTGTGTCACTATTTAGAGTGAGCCTTGGGGATTGTGTCACTATTGAAAGTGATCCTTGGGGATTGTGTCACTATTTAGAGTGATCCTTGGGGATTGTGTCACTATTGAGAGTGATCCTTGGGGATTGTGTCACTATTGAGAGTGATCCTTGGGGATTGTGTCAGTATTTAGAATGATCCTTGGGGATTGTATCACTATTTAGAGTCATCCTTGGGGATTGTGTCACTATTTAGAGTGATCCTTGGGGATTGTGGCACTATTTAGAGTGATCCTTGGGGATTGTGTCACTATTTAGAGTGATCCCTGGGGTTTGTGTCACTATTTAGAGTGATCCTTGGGGATTGTGTCACTATTAAGAACATAGAACATGGAACAGTACAGCACAGAACAGGCCCTTCGGCCCACGATGTCGTGCCGAGCTTTATCTGAAACCAAGATCAAGCTATCCCACTCCCTATCATCCTGGTGTGCTCCATGTGCCTATCCAATAACCGCTTAAATGTTCCTAAAGTGTCTGACTCCACTATCACTGCAGGCAGTCCATTCCACACCCCAAACACTCACTGCGTAAAGAACCTACCTCTGATATCCTTCCTATATCTCCCACCACGAACCCTATAGTTAGGCCCCCTTGTAATAGCTCCATCCACCCGAGGAAATAGTCTTTGAACGTTCACTCTATCTATCCCCTTCATCATTTTAGCAACCTCTATTAAGTCTCCCCTCAGCCACCTCCGCTCCAGAGAGAACAGCCCTTGCTCCCGCAAACCTTTCCTCATAAGACCTACCCTCCAAACCAGGCTGCATCCTGGTAAGTCTCCTCTGCACTCTTTCCAGCGCTTCCACATCCTTCTTATAGTGAGGTGACCAGAACTGCACACAATATTCCAAATGTGGTCTCACCAAGGTCCTGTACAGATGCAGCATAACCCCATGGCTCTTAAACTCCAACCCCCTGTTAATAAAAGGTAACACACTCGAGGCGTTTTTCACAGCTCTCTCCACTTGAGTGGCAACTTTTAGAGATCTGTGGATATGGACCCCACGATCTGTCTGTTCCTCCACAGTCTTCAGAACCCTACCTTTGACCCTGTAATCCACATTTAAATTTGTCCTACCAAAATGAATCACCTCATATTTATCAGGGTTAAACTCCATTTGCCATTTTTCAGCCCAGCTCTGCATCCTTAGAAATCATAGAAATCATAGAAACCCTACAGTGCAGAAGGAGGCCATTCGGCCCATCGAGTCTGCACCGACCACAATCCCACCCAGGCCCTACCCCCACATATTTACCCGCTAATCCCTCTAACCTACGCATCCCAGGACTCTAAGGGGCAATTTTTAACCTGGCCAATCAACCTAACCTGCACATCTTTGGACTGTGGGAGGAAACCGGAGCACCCGGAGGAAACCCACGCAGACATGAGGAGAATGTGCAAACTCCACACAGACAGTGACCCGAGCCGGGAATCGAACCCAGGACCCTGGAGCTGTGAAGCAGCAGTGCTAACCACTGTGCTACCGTGCCGCCCAAATCCTATCTATGTCTCTTTGCAGCCTACAACAGCCCTCCACCTCATCCACTACTCCACCAATCTTGGTGTCACCAGCAAATTTAGTAATCCACCCTTCAGCCCCCTCCTCTAAGTCATTGATAAAAATCACAAAGTGCAGAGGACCAAACACTGATCCCTGCGGCACTCCGCGAGCAACCTGCCTCCAATCCGAAAATTTTCCATCCACCATCACCCTCTGTCTTCGATCAGACAGCCAGTTACCTATCCAATCGGCCAACTTTCCCTCTATCCCACACCTCCTTACTTTCTTCATAAACCTCCCATGGGGGACCTTATCAAACGACTTACTAAAATCCATGCATATGACATCAACTGCCCGAACTTCATCAACAAAATTAGATACCTCCTAAATTTTTTAAATCAAATTAGTGAGGCACGACTTGACTCTGTCACGATTTAGAGTGATCCTTCGGGATTGTGTCACTATTTAGAGTGATCCTTGGGGATTGTGTCACTATTTAAAGTGATCCTTGGGGATTGTGTCACTATTTAGAATGATACTTGTGGATTGTGTCACTATTAAGAGTGACCCTTGGGAATTGTGTCACTATTTGGAGTGATCCTTGGGGATTGTGTCACTATGTAGAGTGATCCTTGGGGATTGTGTCACTATTTAGAATGATACTTGTGGATTGTGTCACTATTTAGAGTGACCCTTGGGAATTGTGTCACTATTTGGAGTGATCCTTGTGGACTGTGTCACTATTTTGAGTGATCCTTGGGGATTGTGTTACTATTTAGAGTGATCCTTGGGGATTGTGCCACTACTTAGAATGATACTTGTGGATTGTGTCACTATTTAGAGTGACCCTTGGGAATTGTGTCACTATTTGGAGTGATCCTTGTGGATTGTGCCACTATTTAGAGTGACCCTTGGGGATTGTGTCACTATTTAGAGTGATCCATGGGGATTGTGTCGTTATTTAGAGTGATCCTTGGGGATTCTGTCACTATTTAGAGTGACCCTTGGGAATTGTGTCAGTATTTGGAGTGATCCTTGGGGATTCTGTCACTATTTAGAATGAGCCTTGGGAATTGTGTAACTATTTAGAGTGATCCTTGGGTTTTGTGTCACTATTTAGAGTGATCCTTGCGGATTGTGTCACTATTTAGAGTGATCCTTGGGGATTGTGTCACTATTGAAAGTGATCCTTGGGGATTGTGTCACTATTTAGAGTGATCCTTGGGGATTGTGTCACTATTTAGAGTGAGCCTTGGGGATTGTGTCACTATTGAAAGTGATCCTTGGGGATTGTGTCACTATTTAGAGTGATCCTTGGGGATTGTGTCACTATTGAGAGTGATCCATGGGGATTGTGTCGTTATTTAGAGTGATCCTTGGGGATTGTGTCACTATTTAGAGTGATCCTTGGGGATTGTGTCACTCTTTAGAGTGATCCTTGGGGATTGTGTCTCTATTCAGTGTGATCCTTGGGGATTCTGTCACTATTTAGAATGATCCTTGGGGATTCTGTCACTATTTAGAGTGATCCTTGGGTTTTGTGTCACTATTTAGAGTGATCCTTGCGGATTGTGTCACTATTTAGAGTGATCCTTGGCGATTGTGTCACTATTGAAAGTGATCCTTGGGGATTGTGTCACTATTTAGAGTGATCCTTGGGGATTGTGTCACTATTTAGAGTGAGCCTTGGGGCTTGTGTCACTATTGAAAGTGATCCTTGGGGATTGTGTCACTATTTAGAGTGATCCATGGGGATTGTGTCACTATTGAGAGTGATACTTGGGGATTGTGTCACTATTGAGAGTGGTCCTTGGGGATTGTGTCAGTATTTAGAATGATCCTTGGGGATTGTGTCACTATTTAGAGTCATCCTTGGGGATTGTGTCACTATTTAGAGTGATCCTTGGGGTTTGTGTCTCTATTTAGAGTGATCCTTAGGGATTGTGTCACTGTTTAGAGTGATCCTTGGGGATTGTGTCACTATTTAGAGTGATCCTTGGGGATTGTGTCACTATTAAGAACATAGAACATGGAACAGTACAGCACAGAACAGGCCCTTCGGCCCACGATGTTGTGCCGAGCTTTATCTGAAACCAAGATCAAGCTATCCCACTCCCTATCATCCTGGTGTGCTCCATGTGCCTATCCAATAACCGCTTAAATGTTCCTAAAGTGTCTGACTCCACGATCACTGCAGGCAGTCCATTCCACACCCCAACCACTCTCTGCGTAAAGAACCTACCTCTGATATCCTTCCAATATCTCCCACCACGAACCCTATAGTTAGGCCCCCTTGTAATAGCTCCATCCGCCCGAGGAAATAGTCTTTGAACGTTCACTCTATCTATCCCCTTCATCATTTTTTCAACCTCTATTAAGTCTCCCCTCAGCCACCTCCGCTCCAGAGAGAACAGCCCTAGCTCCCGCAACCTTTCCTCATAAGACCAACCCTCCAAACCAGGCTGCATCCTGGTAAGTCTCCTCTGCACTCCTTCCACCGCTTCCACATCCTTCTTATAGTGAGGTGACCAGAACTGCACACAATATTCCAAATGTGGTCTCACCAATGTCCTGTACAGTTGCAGCATAACCCCATGGCTCTTAAACTCCAACCCCCTGTTAATAAAAGGTAACACACTCGAGGCGTTCTTCACAGCTCTCTCCACTTGAGTGGCAACTTTTAGAGATCAGTGGATATGGACCCCACGGTCTGTCTGTTCCTCCACAGTCTTCAGAACCCTACCTTTGATCCTGTAATCCACATTTAAATTTGTCCTACCAAAATGAATCACCTCATATTTATCAGGGTTAAACTCCATTTGCCATTTTTCAGCCCAGCTCTGCATCCTTAGAAATCATTGAAATCATAGAAACCCTACAGTGCAGAAGGAGGCCATTCGGCCCATCGAGTCTGCACCGACCACAATCCCACCCAGGCCCTACCCCCACATATTTACCCGCTAATCCCTCTAACCTACGCATCCCAGGACTCTAAGGGGCAATTTTTAACCTGGCCAATCAACCTAACCTGCACATCTTTGGACTGTGGGAGGAAACCGGAGCACCCGGAGGAAACCCACGCAGACATGAGGAGAATGTGCAAACTCCACACAGACAGTGACCCGAGCCGGGAATCGAACCCAGGACCCTGGAGCTGTGAAGCAGCAGTGCTAACCACTGTGCTACCGTGCCGCCCAAATCCTATCTATGTCTCTTTGCAGCCTACAACAGCCCTCCACCTCATCCACTACTCCACCAATCTTGGTGTCACCAGCAAATTTAGTGATCCACCCTTCAGCCCCCTCCTCTAAGTCATTGATAAAAATCACAAAGTGCAGAGGACCAAACACTGATCCCTGCGGCACTCCGCGAGCAACCTGCCTCCAATCCGAAAATTTTCCATCCACCATCACCCTCTGTCTTCGATCAGACAGCCAGTTACCTATCCAATCGGACAACTTTCCCTCTATCCCACACCTCCTTACTTTCTTCATAAACCTCCCATGGGGGACCTTATCAAACGACTTACTAAAATCCATGCATATGACATCAACTGCACGAACTTCATCAACAAAATTAGAGACCTCCTAAAAAATTTTTATCAAATTAGTGAGGCACGACTTGACCCTGTCACGATTTAGAGTGATCCTTCGGGATTGCGTCACTATTTAGAGTGATCCTTGGGGATTGTGTCACTATTTAAAGTGATCCTTGGGGATTGTGTCACTATTTAGAATGATACTTGTGGATTGTGTCACTATTAAGAGTGACCCTTGGGAATTGTGTCACTATTTGGAGTGATCCTTGGGGATTGTGTCACTATTTAGAGTGATCCTTGGGGATTGTGTCACTATTTAGAATAATACTTGTGGATTGTGTCACTATTTAGAGTGACCCTTGGGAATTGTGTCACTATTTGGAGTGATCCTTGTGGACTGTGTCACTATTTTGAGTGATCCTTGGGGATTGTGTTACTATTTAGAGTGATCCTTGGGGATTGTGCCACTACTTAGAATGATACTTGTGGATTGTGTCACTATTTAGAGTGACCCTTGGGAATTGTGTCACTATTTGGAGTGATCCTTGTGGATTGTGCCACTATTTAGAGTGACCCTTGGGGATTGTGTCACTATTTAGAGTGATCCATGGGGATTGTGTCGTTATTTAGAGTGATCCTTGGGGATTCTGTCACTATTTAGAGTGACCCTTGGGAATTGTGTCAGTATTTGGAGTGATCCTTGGGGATTCTGTCACTATTTAGAATGAGCCTTGGGAATTGTGTAACTATTTAGAGTGATCCTTGGGTTTTGTGTCACTATTTAGAGTGATCCTTGCGGATTGTGTCACTATTTAGAGTGATCCTTGGGGATTGTGTCACTATTGAAAGTGATCCTTGGGGATTGTGTCACTATTTAGAGTGATCCTTGGGGATTGTGTCACTATTTAGAGTGAGCCTTGGGGATTGTGTCACTATTGAAAGTGATCCTTGGGGATTGTGTCACTATTTAGAGTGATCCTTGGGGATTGTGTCACTATTGAGAGTGATCCATGGGGATTGTGTCGTTATTTAGAGTGATCCTTGGGGATTGTGTCACTATTTAGAGTGATCCTTGGGGATTGTGTCACTCTTTAGAGTGATCCTTGGGGATTGTGTCTCTATTCAGTGTGATCCTTGGGGATTCTGTCACTATTTAGAGTGATCCTTGGGTTTTGTGTCACTATTTAGAGTGATCCTTGCGGATTGTGTCACTATTTAGAGTGATCCTTGGCGATTGTGTCACTATTGAAAGTGATCCTTGGGGATTGTGTCACTATTTAGAGTGATCCTTGGGGATTGTGTCACTATTTAGAGTGAGCCTTGGGGCTTGTGTCACTATTGAAAGTGATCCTTGGGGATTGTGTCACTATTTAGAGTGATCCATGGGGATTGTGTCACTATTGAGAGTGATACTTGGGGATTGTGTCACTATTGAGAGTGGTCCTTGGGGATTGTGTCAGTATTTAGAATGATCCTTGGGGATTGTGTCACTATTTAGAGTCATCCTTGGGGATTGTGTCACTATTTAGAGTGATCCTTGGGGTTTGTGTCTCTATTTAGAGTGATCCTTAGGGATTGTGTCACTGTTTCGAGTGATCCTTGGGGATTGTGTCACTATTTAGAGTGATCCTTGGGGATTGTGTCACTATTAAGAACATAGAACATGGAACAGTACAGCACAGAACAGGCCCTTCGGCCCACGATGTTGTGCCGAGCTTTATCTGAAACCAAGATCAAGCTATCCCACTCCCTATCATCCTGGTGTGCTCCATGTGCCTATGCAATAACCGCTTAAATGTTCCAAAAGTGTCTGACTCCACTATCACTGCAGGCAGTCCATTCCACACCCCAACCACGCACTGCGTAAAGAACCTACCTCTGATATCCTTCCAATATCTCCCACCACGAACCCTATAGTTAGGCCCCCTTGTAATAGCTCCATCCGCCCGAGGAAATAGTCTTTGAACGTTCACTCTATCTATCCCCTTCATCATTTTTTCAACCTCTATTAAGTCTCCCCTCAGCCACCTCCGCTCCAGAGAGAACAGCCCTAGCTCCCGCAACCTTTCCTCATAAGACCTACCCTCCAAACCAGGCTGCATCCTGGTAAGTCTCCTCTGCACTCCTTCCACCGCTTCCACATCCTTCTTATAGTGAGGTGACCAGAACTGCACACAATATTCCAAATGTGGTCTCACCAATGTCCTGTACAGTTGCAGCATAACCCCATGGCTCTTAAACTCCAACCCCCTGTTAATAAAAGGTAACACACTCGAGGCGTTCTTCACAGCTCTCTCCACTTGAGTGGCAACTTTTAGAGATCAGTGGATATGGACCCCACGGTCTGTCTGTTCCTCCACAGTCTTCAGAACCCTACCTTTGATCCTGTAATCCACATTTAAATTTGTCCTACCAAAATGAATCACCTCATATTTATCAGGGTTAAACTCCATTTGCCATTTTTCAGCCCAGCTCTGCATCCTTAGAAATCATTGAAATCATAGAAACCCTACAGTGCAGAAGGAGGCCATTCGGCCCATCGAGTCTGCACCGACCACAATCCCACCCAGGCCCTACCCCCACATATTTACCCGCTAATCCCTCTAACCTACGCATCCCAGGACTCTAAGGGGCAATTTTTAACCTGGCCAATCAACCTAACCTGCACATCTTTGGACTGTGGGAGGAAACCGGAGCAGCCGGAGGAAACCCACGCAGACATGAGGAGAATGTGCAAACTCCACACAGACAGTGACCCGAGCCGGGAATCGAACCCAGGACCCTGGAGCTGTGAAGCAGCAGTGCTAACCACTGTGCTACCGTGCCGCCCAAATCCTATCTATGTCTCTTTGCAGCCTACAACAGCCCTCCACCTCATCCACTACTCCACCAATCTTGGTGTCACCAGCAAATTTAGTGATCCACCCTTCAGCCCCCTCCTCTAAGTCATTGATAAAAATCACAAAGTGCAGAGGACCAAACACTGATCCCTGCGGCACTCCGCTAGCAACCTGCCTCCAATCCGAAAATTTTCCATCCACCATCACCCTCTGTCTTCGATCAGACAGCCAGTTACCTATCCAATCGGACAACTTTCCCTCTATCCCACACCTCCTTACTTTCTTCATAAACCTCCCATGGGGGACCTTATCAAACGACTTACTAAAATCCATGCATATGACATCAACTGCACGAACTTCATCAACAAAATTAGAGACCTCCTAAAATTTTTTTATCAAATTAGTGAGGCACGACTTGACCCTGTCACGATTTAGAGTGATCCTTCGGGATTGCGTCACTATTTAGAGTGATCCTTGGGGATTGTGTCACTATTTAAAGTGATCCTTGGGGATTGTGTCACTATTTAGAATGATACTTGTGGATTGTGTCACTATTAAGAGTGACCCTTGGGAATTGTGTCACTATTTGGAGTGATCCTTGGGGATTGTGTCACTATTTAGAGTGATCCTTGGGGATTGTGTCACTATTTAGAATGATACTTGTGGATTGTGTCACTATTTAGAGTGACCCTTGGGAATTGTGTCACTATTTGGAGTGATCCTTGTGGACTGTGTCACTATTTTGAGTGATCCTTGGGGATTGTGTTACTATTTAGAGTGATCCTTGGGGATTGTGCCACTACTTAGAATGATACTTGTGGATTGTGTCACTATTTAGAGTGACCCTTGGGAATTGTGTCACTATTTGGAGTGATCCTTGTGGATTGTGCCACTATTTAGAGTGACCCTTGGGGATTGTGTCACTATTTAGAGTGATCCATGGGGATTGTGTCGTTATTTAGAGTGATCCTTGGGGATTCTGTCACTATTTAGAGTGACCCTTGGGAATTGTGTCAGTATTTGGAGTGATCCTTGGGGATTCTGTCACTATTTAGAATGAGCCTTGGGAATTGTGTAACTATTTAGAGTGATCCTTGGGTTTTGTGTCACTATTTAGAGTGATCCTTGCGGATTGTGTCACTATTTAGAGTGATCCTTGGGGATTGTGTCACTATTGAAAGTGATCCTTGGGGATTGTGTCACTATTTAGAGTGATCCTTGGGGATTGTGTCACTATTTAGAGTGAGCCTTGGGGATTGTGTCACTATTGAAAGTGATCCTTGGGGATTGTGTCACTATTTAGAGTGATCCTTGGGGATTGTGTCACTATTGAGAGTGATCCATGGGGATTGTGTCGTTATTTAGAGTGATCCTTGGGGATTGTGTCACTATTTAGAGTGATCCTTGGGGATTGTGTCACTCTTTAGAGTGATCCTTGGGGATTGTGTCTCTATTCAGTGTGATCCTTGGGGATTCTGTCACTATTTAGAATGATCCTTGGGGATTGTGTAACTATTTAGAGTGATCCTTGGGTTTTGTGTCACTATTTAGAGTGATCCTTGCGGATTGTGTCACTATTTAGAGTGATCCTTGGCGATTGTGTCACTATTGAAAGTGATCCTTGGGGATTGTGTCACTATTTAGAGTGATCCTTGGGGATTGTGTCACTATTTAGAGTGAGCCTTGGGGCTTGTGTCACTATTGAAAGTGATCCTTGGGGATTGTGTCACTATTTAGAGTGATCCTTGGGGATTGTGTCACTATTGAGAGTGATCCATGGGGATTGTGTCGTTATTTAGAGTGATCCTTGGGGATTGTGTCACTATTTAGAGTGACCCTTGGGAATTGTGTCACTATTTGGAGTGATCCTTGGGGATTGTGTCACTATTTAGAGTGATCATTGGGGTTTGTGTCACTATTTAGAGTGATCCTTGCGGATTGTGTCACTATTTAGAGTGATCCTTGGGGATTGTGTCACTATTGAAAGTGATCCTTGGGGATTGTGTCACTATTTAGAGTGATCCTTGGGGATTGTGTCACTATTTAGAGTGAGCCTTGGGGATTGTGTCACTATTGAAAGTGATCCTTGGGGATTGTGTCACTATTTAGAGTGATCCTTGGGGATTGTGTCACTATTTAGAGTGATCCTTGGGGATTGTGTCACTATTGAGAGTGATCCATGGGGATTGTGTCACTATTGAGAGTGACCCTTGGGAATTGTGTGACTATTTGGAGTGATCCTTGGGGATTGTGTCACTATTTAGAGTGATCATTGGGGTTTGTGTCACAATTTGGAGTGATCCTTGGGGATTGTGTCACTATTTAGAGTGATCATTGGGGTTTGTGTCACAATTTGGATGTGGTCCTTGAGGGTTGTGTCAATTTTTAGAGTGATTCTTGGGTATTGTGTCACTATTTAGAGAGATCTTTGGGGATTGCGTCAGTATTGAGAGTGATCCTTGGGGATTGTGTCTCTATTTAGAGTGATCCTTGGGGATTCTGTCACTATATAGAGTGATCCTTGGGGTTTGTGTCACAATTTGGATGTGGCCCTTGAGGGTTGTGTCAATTTTTAGAGTGATTCCTGGGTATTGTGTCACTATTTAGAGTGACCCTTGGGAATTGTATCACTATTTAGAGTGACCCTTGGGAATTGTGTCACTATATAGCGTGTTCCTTGGGGATTGTGTCAGTATTTAGAGTGATCCTTGGGGATTGTGTCACTCTTTAGAGTGATCCTTGGGGATTGTGTCTCTATTCAGTGTGATCCTTGGGGATTCTGTCACTATTTAGAATGATCCTTGGGGATTGTGTAACTATTTAGAGTGATCCTTGGGTTTTGTGTCACTATTTAGAGTGATCCTTGCGGATTGTGTCACTATTTAGAGTGATCCTTGGCGATTGTGTCACTATTGAAAGTGATCCTTGGGGATTGTGTCACTATTTAGAGTGATCCATGGGGATTGTGTCACTATTGAGAGTGATACTTGGGGATTGTGACACTATTGAGAGTGGTCCTTGGGGATTGTGTCAGTATTTAGAATGATCCTTGGGGATTGTGTCACTATTTAGAGTCATCCTTGGGGATTGTGTCACTATTTAGAGTGATCCTTGGGGTTTGTGTCTCTATTTAGAGTGATCCTTAGGGATTGTGTCACTATTTAGAGTGATCCTTGGGGATTGTGTCACTATTTAGAGTGATCCTTGGGGATTGTGTCACTATTAAGAACATAGAACATGGAACAGTACAGCACAGAACAGGCCCTTCAGCCCACGATGTTGTGCCGAGCTTTATCTGAAACCAAGATCAAGCTATCCCACTCCCTATCATCCTGGTGTGCTCCATGTGCCTATGCAATAACCGCTTAAATGTTCCAAAAGTGTCTGACTCCACTATCACTGCAGGCAGTCCATTCCACACCCCAACCACTCACTGCGTAAAGAACCTACCTCTGATATCCTTCCTATATCTCCCACCACGAACCCTATAGTTATGCCCCCTTGTAATAGCTCCATCCACCCGAGGAAATAGTCTTTGAACATTCACTCTATCTATCCCCTTCATCATTTTATAAACCTCTATTAAGTCTCCGCTCAGCCTCCTCCGCTCCAGAGCGAACAGCCCTAGCTCCCGCAAACCTTTCCTCATAAGACCTACCCTCCAAACCAGGCAGCATCCTGGTAAGTCTCCTCTGCACTCCTTCCACCGCTTCCACATCCTTCTTATAGTGAGGTGACCAGAACTGCACACAATATTCCAAATGTGGTCTCACCAAGGTCCTGTACAGTTGCAGCATAACCCCACGGCTCTTAAACTCCAACCCCCTGTTAATAAAAGCTAACACACTATAGGCCTTCTTCACAGCTCTATCCACTTGAGTGGCAACTTTTAGAGATCTGTGGATATGGACCCCACGGTCTGTCTGTTCCTCCACAGTCTTCAGAACCCTACCTTTGATCCTGTAATCCACATTTAAATTTGTCCTACCAAAATGAATCACCTCACATTTATCAGGGTTAAACTCCATTTGCCATTTTTCAGCCCAGCTCTGCATCCTTAGAAATCATAGAAATCATAGAAACCCTACAGTGCAGAAGGAGGCCATTCGGCCCATCGAGTCTGCACCGACCACAATCCCACCCAGGCCCTACCCCCACATATTTACCCGCTAATCCCTCTAACCTACGCATCCCAGGACTCTAAGTGGCAATTTTTAACCTGGCCAATCAACCTAACCTGCACATCTTTGGACTGTGGGAGGAAACCGGATCACCCGGAGGAAACCCACGCAGACATGAGGAGAATGTGCAAACTCCACACAGACAGTGACCCGAGCAGGGAACCGAACCCAGGACCCTGGAGCTGTGAAGCAGCAGTGCTAACCACTGTGCTACCGTGCCGCCCAAATCCTATCTATGTCTCTTTGCAGCCTACAACAGCCCTCCACCTCATCCACTCCTCCACCAATCTTGGTGTCACCAGCAAATTTAGTGATCCACCCTTCAGCCCCCTCCTCTAAGTCATTGATAAAAGTCACAAAGAGCAGAGGACCAAGCACTGATCCCTGCGGCACTCCGCTAGCAACCTGCCTCCAATCCGAAAATTTTCCATCCACCATCACCCTCTGTCTTCGATCAGACAGCCAGTTACCTATCCAATCGGCCAACTTTCCCTCTATCCCACACCTCCTTACTTTCTTCTTAAACCTCCCATGGGGGACCTTATCAAACAACTTACTAAAATCCATGCATATGACATCAACTGCCCGAACTTCATCAACAAAATTAGATACCTCCTAAAAAAAATTTATCAAATTAGTGAGGCACGACTTGACTCTGTCACGATTTAGAGTGATCTTTGGGGATTGTGTCACTATTTAGAGTGATCCTTGGGGATTGTATCACTATTTCAAGTGATCCTTGGGAATTGTGTCACTACTTAGAATGATACTTGTGGATTGTGTCACTATTAATAGTGACCCTTGGGAATTGTGTCACTATTTGGAGTGATCCTTGGGAATTGTGTCACTATTTAGAGTGATCCTTGGGGATTGTGTCACTCTTTAGAATGTTACTTGTGGATTGTGTCACTATTTAGTGTGACCCTTGGGAATTGTGTCACTATTTGGAGTGATCCTTGTGGATTGTGCCACTATTTAGAGTGACCCTTGGGGATTGTGTCACTATTTAGAGTGATCCATGGGGATTGTGTCGTTATTTAGAGTGATCCTTGGGGATTGTGTCACTATTTAGAGTGATCATTGGGGTTTGTGTCACAATTTGGATGTGGTCCTTGAGGGTTGTGTCAATTTTGTAGAGTGATTCTTGGGTATTGCGTCACTATTTAGAGTGATCTTTGGGGATTGTGTCACTATTGAAAGTGACCCTTGGGAATTGTGTTACTATTTAGAGTGATCCTTGGGGATTGTGTCACTATTTAGAGTGAGCCTTGGGGATTGTGTCACTATTGAAAGTGAACCTTGGGGATTGTGTCACTATTTAGAGTGATCCTTGGGGATTGTGTCACTATTGAGAGTGATCCTTGGGGATTGTGTCACTATTGAGAGTGATCCTTGGGAATTGTGTCAGTATTTAGAATGATCCTTGGGGATTGTGTCACTATTTAGAGTGATCCATGGGGATTGTGTCACTATTTAGAGTGATCCTCGGGGATTGTGTCACTATTTAGAGTGATCCTTGTGGTTTGTGACTCTATTTAGAGTGATCCTTGGGGATTGTGTCACTATTTAGAGTGATCCTTGGGGATTGTGTCACTATTTAGAGTGATTCTTGGGGATTGTGTCACTATTTAGAGAGATCCTTGGGGATTGTGTCACTATTTGGAGTGATCCTTGGGGATTGTGTCACTATTTAGAGTTATCCTTGGGGATTGTGTCACTATTTAGAATGATCCTTGGGGATTGTGTCACTATTTAGAGTGATCCTTGGGGATTGTGTCACTATTTAGAGTGATCCTTGGGGATTGTGTCAGTATTTAGAGTTATCCTTGGGGATTGTGTCACTATTTAGAATGATCCTTGGGGATTGTGTCACTATTTAGAGTGATCCTTGGGGATTGTGTCACTATTTACAGTGATCCTTGGAGATTGTGTCAGTATTTAGAGTGATCCTGGGGGATTGTGTCACTATTTAGTGTGATCCTTGGGGATTGTGTCACTATTGAGAGAGATCCTCAGGGATTGTGTCACTATTTAGAATGATCCTTGGGGATTGTGTCGCTATTGAGAGCGATCCTTGGGGATTGTGTCAGTATTTAGAGTGATCCTTGGGGATTGTGTCACTCTTTAGAGTGATCCTATTTAGAGTGATTTCGGGCGGCACGGTAGCACAGTGGTTAGCACTGCTGCTTCACAGCTCCAGGGTCCCGGGTTCGATTCCCGGCTCGGGTCACTGTCTGTGTGGAGTTTGCACATTCTCCTCGTGTCTGCGTGGGTTTCCTCCGGGTGCTCCGGTTTCCTCCCACAGTCCAAAGATGTGCGGGTTAGGTTGATTGGCCAGGTTAAAAATTGTCCCTTTGAGTCCTGGGATGTGTAGGTTAGAGGAAGCGTGTAATATATGTGGGGGTAGGGCCTGGGTGGGATTGTGGTCGGTGCAGACTCGATGGGCCGACTGGCCTCCTTCTGCACTGCAGGGTTTCTATGATTTCTATTTAGAGTGATCCTTGGGGATTGTGTCACTATTTAGAGTGATCATTGGGGATTGTGTCACTATTTAGAGTGATCCTTCGGGATTGTGTCAGTACTTCGAGTGATCCTTGGGGATTGTGTCACTATTTGGAGTGATCCTTGGGGATTGTGTCACTATTTAGAGTGATCCTTGGGGATTGTGTCACTATTTAGAGTTATCCTTGGGGATTGTGTCACTATTTAGAGTGATCCTTGGGGATTGTGTCACTATTTAGAGTGATCCTTGTGGATTGTGTCGCTATTTCGAGTGATCCTTGGGGATTGTGTCAGTATTTAGAGTGATCCTTGGGGATTGTGTCGCTCTTTAGAGAGATCCTTGGGGATTGTGTCACTATTTAGAGTGATCCTTGGGGACTGTGTCACTATTTAGATTAATCATTGGGGATTGTGTCACTATTTAGAGTGATCCTTGGGGATTGTGTCATAATTTAGAGTGGTCCTTGGGGATTGTGTCACTATTTAGAGAGATCCTCGGGGATTGTGTCTCTATTTAGAGTGATCCTTGGGGATTGTGTCATTATTTAGAGTGATCCTTGGCCATTGTGCCACTATTTAGAGTGATCCTGGGGGATTGTGTCACTATTTCGAGTGATCCTTGGGGATTGTGTCACTATTTAGAGTGATCATTGTGGATTGTGTCACTATTTAGAGTGATCCTTGTGGTTTGTGTCTCTATTTAGAGTGATCCTTGGGGATTGTGTCACTATTTAGAGTGATTCTTGGGGATTGTGTCACTATTTAGAGAGATCCTTGGGGATTGTGTCACTATTTGGAGTGATCCTTGGGGATTGTGTCACTATTTAGAGTTATCCTTGGGGATTGTGTCACTATTTAGAATGATCCTTGGGGATTGTGTCACTATTTAGAGTGATCCTTGGGGATTGTGTCACTATTTAGTGTGATCCTTGGGGATTGTGTCACTATTGAGAGAGATCCTCAGGGATTGTGTCACTATTTAGAATGATCCTTGGGGATTGTGTCGCTATTGAGAGCGATCCTTGGGGATTGTGTCAGTATTTAGAGTGATCCTTGGGGATTGTGTCACTATTTAGAGTGATCCTATTTAGAGTGATTTCGGGCGGCACGGTAGCACAGTGGTTAGCACTGCTGCTTCACAGCTCCAGGGTCCCGGGTTCGATTCCCGGCTCGGGTCACTGTCTGTGTGGAGTTTGCACATTCTCCTCGTGTCTGCGTGGGTTTCCTCCGGGTGCTCCGGTTTCCTCCCACAGTCCAAAGATGTGCGGGTTAGGTTGATTGGCCAGGTTAAAAATTGTCCCTTTGAGTCCTGGGATGTGTAGGTTAGAGGAAGCGTGTAATATATGTGGGGGTAGGGCCTGGGTGGGATTGTGGTCGGTGCAGACTCGATGGGCCGACTGGCCTCCTTCTGCACTGTAGGGTTTCTATGATTTCTATTTAGAGTGATCCTTGGGGATTGTGTCACTATTTAGAGTTATCCTTGGGGATTGTGTCACTATTTTGAGTGATCATTGGGGATTGTGTCACTATTTAGAGTGATCCTTCGGGATTGTGTCAGTACTTAGAGTGATCCTTGGGGATTGTGTCACTATTTGGAGTGATCCTTGGGGATTGTGTCACTATTTAGAGTGATCCTTGGGGATTGTGTCACTATTTAGAGTTATCCTTGGGGATTGTGTCACTATTTAGAGTGATCCTTGGGGATTGTGTCACTATTTAGAGTGATCCTTGTGGATTGTGTCACTATTTAGAGTGATCCTTGGGGATTGTGTCACTATTTAGAGTGATCCTTGGGGATTGTGTCACTATTTAGAGTGATCCCTGGGGATTTTGTCACTATTTAGAGTGATCCTTGGGGATTGTGTCAATATTTAGTGTGATCCTTGGGGATTATCTCAGTATTTAGAGTGATCCTTTGGGATTGTGTCGCTATTTCGAGTGATCCTTGGGGATTGTGTCAGTATTTAGAGTGATCCTTGGGGATTGTGTCGCTCTTTAGAGAGATCCTTGGGGATTGTGTCACTATTTAGAGTGATCCTTGGGGACTGTGTCACTATTTAGATTAATCATTGGGGATTGTGTCACTATTTAGAGTGATCCTTGGGGATTGTGTCATAATTTAGAGTGGTCCTTGGGGATTGTGTCACTATTTAGAGAGATCCTCGGGGATTGTGTCTCTATTTAGAGTGATCCTTGGGGATTGTGTCATTATTTAGAGTGATCCTTGGCCATTGTGTCACTATTTAGAGTGATCCTGGGGGATTGTGTCACTATTTCGAGTGATCCTTGGGGATTGTGTCACTATTTAGAGTGATCATTGTGGATTGTGTCACTATTTAGAGTGATCCTTGTGGTTTGTGTCTCTATTTAGAGTGATCCTTGGGGATTGTGTCACTATTTAGAGTGATTCTTGGGGATTGTGTCACTATTTAGAGAGATCCTTGGGGATTGTGTCACTATTTGGAGTGATCCTTGGGGATTGTGTCACTATTTAGAGTTATCCTTGGGGATTGTGTCACTATTTAGAATGATCCTTGGGGATTGTGTCACTATTTAGAGTGATCCTTGGGGATTGTGTCACTATTTAGTGTGATCCTTGGGGATTGTGTCACTATTGAGAGAGATCCTCAGGGATTGTGTCACTATTTAGAATGATCCTTGGGGATTGTGTCGCTATTGAGAGCGATCCTTGGGGATTGTGTCAGTATTTAGAGTGATCCTTGGGGATTGTGTCACTCTTTAGAGTGATCCTATTTAGAGTGATTTCGGGCGGCACGGTAGCACAGTGGTTAGCACTGCTGCTTCACAGCTCCAGGGTCCCGGGTTCGATTCCCGGCTCGGGTCACTGTCTGTGTGGAGTTTGCACATTCTCCTCGTGTCTGCGTGGGTTTCCTCCGGGTGCTCCGGTTTCCTCCCACAGTCCAAAGATGTGCGGGTTAGGTTGATTGGCCAGGTTAAAAATTGTCCCTTTGAGTCCTGGGATGTGTAGGTTAGAGGAAGCGTGTAATATATGTGGGGGTAGGGCCTGGGTGGGATTGTGGTCGGTGCAGACTCGATGGGCCGACTGGCCTCCTTCTGCACTGTAGGGTTTCTATGATTTCTATTTAGAGTGATCCTTGGGGATTGTGTCACTATTTAGAGTTATCCTTGGGGATTGTGTCACTATTTTGAGTGATCATTGGGGATTGTGTCACTATTTAGAGTGATCCTTCGGGATTGTGTCAGTACTTAGAGTGATCCTTGGGGATTGTGTCACTATTTGGAGTGATCCTTGGGGATTGTGTCACTATTTAGAGTGATCCTTGGGGATTGTGTCACTATTTAGAGTTATCCTTGGGGATTGTGTCACTATTTAGAGTGATCCTTGGGGATTGTGTCACTATTTAGAGTGATCCTTGTGGATTGTGTCACTATTTAGAGTGATCCTTGGGGATTGTGTCACTATTTAGAGTGATCCTTGGGGATTGTGTCACTATTTAGAGTGATCCCTGGGGATTTTGTCACTATTTAGAGTGATCCTTGGGGATTGTGTCAATATTTAGTGTGATCCTTGGGGATTATCTCAGTATTTAGAGTGATCCTTTGGGATTGTGTCGCTATTTCGAGTGATCCTTGGGGATTGTGTCAGTATTTAGAGTGATCCTTGGGGATTGTGTCGCTCTTTAGAGAGATCCTTGGGGATTGTGTCACTATTTAGAGTGATCCTTGGGGACTGTGTCACTATTTAGATTAATCATTGGGGATTGTGTCACTATTTAGAGTGATCCTTGGGGATTGTGTCATAATTTAGAGTGGTCCTTGGGGATTGTGTCACTATTTAGAGAGATCCTCGGGGATTGTGTCTCTATTTAGAGTGATCCTTGGGGATTGTGTCATTATTTAGAGTGATCCTTGGCCATTGTGTCACTATTTAGAGTGATCCTGGGGGATTGTGTCACTATTTCGAGTGATCCTTGGGGATTGTGTCACTATTTAGAGTGATCATTGTGGATTGTGTCACTATTTAGAGTGATCCTTGTGGTTTGTGTCTCTATTTAGAGTGATCCTTGGGGATTGTGTCACTATTTAGAGTGATTCTTGGGGATTGTGTCACTATTTAGAGAGATCCTTGGGGATTGTGTCACTATTTGGAGTGATCCTTGGGGATTGTGTCACTATTTAGAGTTATCCTTGGGGATTGTGTCACTATTTAGAATGATCCTTGGGGATTGTGTCACTATTTAGAGTGATCCTTGGGGATTGTGTCACTATTTAGTGTGATCCTTGGGGATTGTGTCACTATTGAGAGAGATCCTCAGGGATTGTGTCACTATTTAGAATGATCCTTGGGGATTGTGTCGCTATTGAGAGCGATCCTTGGGGATTGTGTCAGTATTTAGAGTGATCCTTGGGGATTGTGTCACTATTTAGAGTGATCCTATTTAGAGTGATTTCGGGCGGCACGGTAGCACAGTGGTTAGCACTGCTGCTTCACAGCTCCAGGGTCCCGGGTTCGATTCCCGGCTCGGGTCACTGTCTGTGTGGAGTTTGCACATTCTCCTCGTGTCTGCGTGGGTTTCCTCCGGGTGCTCCGGTTTCCTCCCACAGTCCAAAGATGTGCGGGTTAGGTTGATTGGCCAGGTTAAAAATTGTCCCTTTGAGTCCTGGGATGTGTAGGTTAGAGGAAGCGTGTAATATATGTGGGGGTAGGGCCTGGGTGGGATTGTGGTCGGTGCAGATTCGATGGGCCGACTGGCCTCCTTCTGCACTGTAGGGTTTCTATGATTTCTATTTAGAGTGATCCTTGGGGATTGTGTCACTATTTAGAGTTATCCTTGGGGATTGTGTCACTATTTTGAGTGATCATTGGGGATTGTGTCACTATTTAGAGTGATCCTTCGGGATTGTGTCAGTACTTAGAGTGATCCTTGGGGATTGTGTCACTATTTGAAGTGATCCTTGGGGATTGTGTCACTATTTAGAGTGATCCTTGGGGATTGTGTCACTATTTAGAGTTATCCTTGGGGATTGTGTCACTATTTAGAGTGATCCTTGGGGATTGTGTCACTATTTAGAGTGATCCTTGTGGATTGTGTCACTATTTAGAGTGATCCTTGGGGATTGTGTCACTATTTAGAGTGATCCTTGGGGATTGTGTCACTATTTAGAGTGATCCCTGGGGATTTTGTCACTATTTAGAGTGATCCTTGGGGATTGTGTCAATATTTAGTGTGATCCTTGGGGATTATCTCAGTATTTAGAGTGATCCTTTGGGATTGTGTCGCTATTTCGAGTGATCCTTGGGGATTGTGTCAGTATTTAGAGTGATCCTTGGGGATTGTGTCGCTCTTTAGAGAGATCCTTGGGGATTGTGTCACTATTTAGAGTGATCCTTGGGGACTGTGTCACTATTTAGATTAATCATTGGGGATTGTGTCACTATTTAGAGTGATCCTTGGGGATTGTGTCATAATTTAGAGTGGTCCTTGGGGATTGTGTCACTATTTAGAGAGATCCTCGCGGATTGTGTCTCTATTTAGAGTGATCCTTGGGGATTGTGTCATTATTTAGAGTGATCCTTGGCCATTGTGTCACTATTTAGAGTGATCCTGGGGGATTGTGTCACTATTTCGAGTGATCCTTGGGGATTGTGTCACTATTTAGAGTGATCATTGTGGATTGTGTCACTATTTAGAGTGATCCTTGTGGTTTGTGTCTCTATTTAGAGTGATCCTTGGGGATTGTGTCACTATTTAGAGTGATTCTTGGGGATTGTGTCACTATTTAGAGAGATCCTTGGGGATTGTGTCACTATTTGGAGTGATCCTTGGGGATTGTGTCACTATTTAGAGTTATCCTTGGGGATTGTGTCACTATTTAGAATGATCCTTGGGGATTGTGTCACTATTTAGAGTGATCCTTGGGGATTGTGTCACTATTTAGAGTTATCCTTGGGGATTGTGTCAGTATTTAGAGTTATCCTTGGGGATTGTGTCACTATTTAGAATGATCCTTGGGGATTGTGTCACTATTTAGAGTGATCCTTGGGGATTGTGTCACTATTTAGAGTGATCCTTGGAGATTGTGTCAGTATTTAGAGTGATCCTGGGGGATTGTGTCACTATTTAGTGTGATCCTTGGGGATTGTGTCACTATTGAGAGAGACCCTCAGGGATTGTGTCACTATTTAGAATGATCCTTGGGGATTGTGTCGCTATTGAGAGCGATCCTTGGGGATTGTGTCAGTATTTAGAGTGATCCTTGGGGATTGTGTCACTATTTAGAGTGATCCTATTTAGAGTGATTTCGGGCGGCACGGTAGCACAGTGGTTAGCACTGCTGCTTCACAGCTCCAGGGTCCCGGGTTCGATTCCCGGCTCGGGTCACTGTCTGTGTGGAGTTTGCACATTCTCCCCGTGTCTGCGTGGGTTTCCTCCGGGTGCTCCGGTTTCCTCCCACAGTCCAAAGATGTGCGGGTTAGGTTGATTGGCCAGGTTACAAATTGTCCCTTTGAGTCCTGGGATGTGTAGGTTAGAGGAAGCGTGTAATATATGTGGGGGTAGGGCCTGGGTGGGATTGTGGTCGGTGCAGACTCGATGGGCCGACTGGCCTCCTTCTGCACTGTAGGGTTTCTATGATTTCTATTTAGAGTGATCCTTGGGGATTGTGTCACTATTTAGAGTTATCCTTGGGGATTGTGTCACTATTTTGAGTGATCATTGGGGATTGTGTCACTATTTAGAGTGATCCTTCGGGATTGTGTCAGTACTTAGAGTGATCCTTGGGGATTGTGTCACTATTTGGAGTGATCCTTGGGGATTGTGTCACTATTTAGAGTGATCCTTGGGGATTGTGTCACTATTTAGAGTTATCCTTGGGGATTGTGTCACTATTTAGAGTGATCCTTGGGGATTGTGTCACTATTTAGAGTGATCCTTGTGGATTGTGTCACTATTTAGAGTGATCCTTGGGGATTGTGTCACTATTTAGAGTGATCCTTGGGGATTGTGTCACTATTTAGAGTGATCCCTGGGGATTTTGTCACTATTTAGAGTGATCCTTGGGGATTGTGTCAATATTTAGTGTGATCCTTGGGGATTATCTCAGTATTTAGAGTGATCCTTTGGGATTGTGTCGCTATTTCGAGTGATCCTTGGGGATTGTGTCAGTATTTAGAGCGATCCTTGGGGATTGTGTCGCTCTTTAGAGAGATCCTTGGGGATTGTGTCACTATTTAGAGTGATCCTTGGGGACTGTGTCACTATTTAGATTAATCATTGGGGATTGTGTCACTATTTAGAGTGATCCTTGGGGATTGTGTCATAATTTAGAGTGGTCCTTGGGGATTGTGTCACTATTTAGAGAGATCCTCGGGGATTGTGTCTCTATTTAGAGTGATCCTTGGGGATTGTGTCATTATTTAGAGTGATCCTTGGCCATTGTGTCACTATTTAGAGTGATCCTGGGGGATTGTGTCACTATTTCGAGTGATCCTTGGGGATTGTGTCACTATTTAGAGTGATCATTGTGGATTGTGTCACTATTTAGAGTGATCCTTGGGGATTGTGTCACTATTTAGAGTGATCCTTGGGGATTGTGTCACTATTTAGAGTGATCCTTGGGTATTGTGTCACTATTTAGAGTGATCCTTGGGGATTGTGTCAGTATTTAGAGTGATTCTGGGGAATTGTGTCACTATTTGGAGTGATCCTTGGGGATTGTGTCACTATTTAGAGAGATCCTCAGGGATTGTGTCACTATTTAGAGTGATGCATGGGGATTGTGTCAGTCTTTAGAGTGATCCTTGGGGATTGTGTCACTATTTAGAATGGTCCTTGGGAATTGTGTCTCTATTTAGAGTGATCCTTGGGGTTTGTGTCACTATTTAGAGTTATCCTTGGGGTTTGTGTCACTATTTAGAGTGACCCTTGGGGATTGTGTCATTATTTAGAGTGATCCTTGGCCATTGTGTCACTATTTAGAGTGATTCTTGGGGATTGTGTCACTATTTAGAGTGATCCTTGGGGATTGTGTCACTATTTAGAGTGATCCTTGGGTATTGTGTCACTATTTCGAGTGATCCTTGGGTATTGTGTCAGTATTTAGAGTGATCCTTGTGGATTGTGTCACTATTTAGAGTGATCCTTGCGGATTGTGTCACTATTTAGAGTGATCCTTGGGGATTGTGTCACTATTTAGAGGGATCCTTGGGGATTCTGTCACTATTTATAGTGATCCTTGTGGATTGTGTCAGTATTTAGAGTGATTCTGGGGAATTGTGTCACTCTTTAGTGTCATCCTTGGGGATTGTGTCACTATTGAGAGAGATCCTCAGGGATTGTGTCACTATTTAGAATAATCCTTGGGGATTGTGTCGCTATTGAGAGTGATCCTTGGGGGTTATGTCAGTATTTAGAGTAATCCTTGGGGATTGTGTCAGTATTCAGAGTGATCTTTGTGGATTGTGCCGCTATTGAGAGTGATCCTTGGGGATTGTGTCAGTATTGAGAGTGATCCTTGGGGATTGTGTCGCTATTGAGAGTGATCCTTGGGGATTGTGTCACTATTGAGAGTGACCCTTGGGGATTATGTCAGTATTTAGAGTAATCCTTGGGGATTGTGTCAGTATTGAGAGTGATCCTTGGGGATTGTGTCACTATTTAGAGGGATCCTTGGGGACTGTGTCACTATTTAGAGTAATCCTTGGGGATTGTGTCACTATTTAGAGTGATCCTTGGGGATTGTGTCAGTATTTAGAGTGATCCTTGGGGATTGTGTCATTATTTTGAGTGATCCTTGAGGATTGTGTCACTATTTAGAGTGATCCTTGGGGATTGTGCCACTATTTGGAGTGATCCTTGGGGATTATGTCAGTATTTCGAGTGATCCTTGGGGATTGTGTCACTATTTAGAGTGATCCTTGGCGATTGTGCCACTATTTGGAGTGATTCTTGGGGATTATGTCAGTATTTCGAGTGATCCTTGGGGATTGTGTCACTATTTAGAGAGATCCTTGGGGATTGTGTCACTATTTAGAGTGATCCTTGGGGATTGTGCCACTATTTAGAGAGATCCTTGGGGATTGTGTCATTATTTAGAGTGATCCTTGGGGATTGTGTCACTATTTAGAGAGATCCTTCGGGATTGTATCACTATTTTGATTGATCCTTGGGGATTGTGTCACTATGTAGAGAGATCCTTGGGGATTGTGTCAGTATTTAGAGTGATCCTTGGGGATTATGTCACTATTTAGAGTGATCTTTGGGGATTGTGTCACTATTTAGAGTTATCCTTGTCGATTGTGTCTCTATTCAGGGTGATCCTTGGGGAATGTGTCACTATTTAGAGTGATTGTTGGGGATTGTGTCACTATTTAGACTGATCCTTGGGGTTTGTGCCACTATTTAGAGAGATCCTTGGGGATTGTGTCACTATTTAGACTGTTCCATCGGGTATTGTGTCACTATTTAGAGTGATCCTTGGGGATTGTGTCACTATTTAGAGTGATCCTTGGGGATTGTGTCACTATTTAGAGTGATCCTTGGGGATTATGTCAGTATTTAGAGTGATCCTTGGGGATTGTGTCAGTATTTAGAACAAGAACAAAGAACAATACAGCACAGGAACAGGCCCTCCAAGCCCGCGCCGCTCCCCGATCCAGGATTGAATGCTGAATCCAGGATCCCCGCCCAATTTTCCAGCCTATCTACATACCAATATCTTATCCACCGAGCTGTCCCTCACAGCTACGATGCTTTGTTCATTACAACCTATTAACTCACCCCCACCCCCCATTCCAGACCATGTGATCTCCAGGGAGAGGCGAAAACCCAGAGTGAAAACCCCAGGGCCAATATGGGGAAAGAAAATCTGGGAAATTCCTCTCCGACCCCCTGAGGCGATCGAAACGAGTCCAGGAGATCACAATGGCCCTGATCGGAAAATGCTTCCCAACCCTAGTCATTTCCACTTCCACGAACACCATATGAATTCCCTGCCCCCGAGACAGGTTCCCAACTATCCGCAGTCTCACTCTGTACTGGCACCAGCAAGATGATCATAGAATGAAGCCTTGAAACGAGAAACCAGGAGCAATTAGCCCGCGCCGCTCCCTGGTCCACACTAGACCACTCTTTTGTATCCCTCCATTCCCACTCCGTTCATATAGCTGTCTAGATAAGTCTTAAACGTTCCCAGTGTGTCCGCCTCCACCACCTTGCCCGGCAACACATTCCAGGCCCCCACGACCCTCTGTGTGAAATATGTCCTTCTGATATCTGTGTTAAACCTCCCCCCCTTCACCTTGAACCTATGACCCCTCGTGAACGTCACCACCGACCCGGGGAAAAGCTTCCCACCGTTCACCCTATCTATGCCTTTCATAATTTTATACACCTCTATTAAGTCTCCCCTCATCCTCCGTCTTTCCAAGGAGAACATCCCCAGTTTCCCCAATCTCTCCTCATAACCAAGCCCCTCCATACCAGGCAACATCCTGGTAAACCTCCTCTGTACTCTCTCCAAAGCCTCCACGTCCTTCTGGTAGTGTGGCGACCAGAACTGGACGCAGTATTCCAAATGCGGCCGAACCAACGTTCTCTACATCTGCAACATCAGACCCCAACTTTTATACTCTATGCCCCGTCCTATAAAGGCAAGCATGCCATATGCCTTCTTCACCACCTTCTCCACCTGTGACGTCACCTTCAAAGATGTGTGGACTTGCACACCCAGGTCCCTCTGCGTCTCTTCACCCTTTATGGTTCTTCCATTTATCGTGTAGCTCCTCCCTACATTATTCCCACCAAAATGCATCACTTCGCATTCATCAGGATTGAACTCCATCTGCCATTTCCTTGCCCAAATTTCCAGCCTATCTGTATCCTTCTGTAGCCTCTGACAATGTTCCTTACTATCTGCAAGTCCTGCCAGTTTTGTGTCGTCCGCAAACTTACTGATCACCCCAGTTACTCCTTCTTCCAGATCATTTATATAAATCACAAACAGCAGAGGTCCGAATACAGAGCCCTGCGGTACACCACTAGTCACAGGCCTCCAGCTGGAAAAAGAACCTT
The DNA here is from genome assembly GCF_964213995.1 of Mustelus asterias. NCBI lineage: Eukaryota > Metazoa > Chordata > Chondrichthyes > Carcharhiniformes > Triakidae > Mustelus > Mustelus asterias. The sequence goes on along the minus strand of NW_027591466.1, from coordinate 34,719 downwards.
CCACTACCACCCTCTGTCTTCTATGACCAAGCCAGTTCTCCACCCATCTAACCACCTCCCCCTTTATCCCATGGGATCCAACCTTTTTCACTAGCCTACCATGAGGGACTTTGTCAAATGCTTTACTAAAGTCCATATAGACAACATCCACGGCCCTTCCTTCGTCAACCATTTTGGTCACTTCTTCAAAAAACACCACCAGGTTAGTGAGGCATGACCTCCCTCTCACAAAACCATGTTGACTATCGTTAATGAGTTTATTCCTTTCTAAATGCGCATACATCCTATCTTTAAGAATCTTCTCCAACAACTTCCCCACCACGGACGTCAAGCTCACCGGCCTATAATTACCCGGGTTATCCTTCCTACCCTTCTTGAATAACGGGACCACATTGGCTATCCTCCAATCCTCTGGGACCTCACCTGTGTCCAGTGACGAGACAAAGATTTGCGTCAGAGGCCCAACGATTTCACCTCTCGTCTCCCTGAGCAGCCTTGGATAGATTCCATCAGGCCCTGGGGATTTGTCAGTCTTTATATTCTCTAACAAACCTAACACTTCCTCCTTTGTAATGGAGATTTTCTCCAACGGTTCCACACTCCCCTCCGAGACACTCCCAGTCAACACATCCCTCTCCTTAGTGAATACCGACGCAAAGTATTCATTTAGGATCTCCCCTACCTCTTTGGGCTTCAAGCATAAGTCCCCACTTTTGTCCCTGAGAGGTCCGATTTTTTCCCTAACAACCCTTTTGTTCCTAACGTATGAATAAAATGCCTTGGGATTCTCTTTAATCCTGTCTGCCAAGAACATTTCGTGACCCCTTTTTGCTCTTCTAATTCCCCGTTTGAGTATTTTCCTACTTTCATTATACTCCTCCAGAGCTCCCTCCGTTTTTAGCTGCTTGGACCTAACATACGCCTCTCTTTTCCTTTTGATCAGTCCCTCAATTTCCCTGGTTATCCACGGTTCTCTAATCCTACCCTTCCTATCCTTCTTTTTTACAGGCACATGCTTGTCCTGTAGCCCTAACAACCGTTCCTTAAAAGACTGCCACATACCAGATGTGGATTTACCCTCAAACAGCCTCTCCCAATCAAGAGCTGCCAATTTCTGCCTGATCCCAATAAAGTTAGCCTTCCCCCAATCCAACACCTTACCCTTGGGACACCACTCATCCTTTTCCATCACTATCCTAAAGCTAACAGAATTGTGGTCACTATTTGCCACATGTTCCCCAACCAAAACTTTGAAGACCTGACCGGACTCATTCCCCAGTACCAGGTCCAGTATAGCCCCCTCTCTAGTCGGGCTGTCCACATATTGTTCCAACGAACCCTCCTGTACACATTTTACAAATTCCTCCCCATCCAGAGTCCCTGCCCGCAGCGATTTCCAGTCTATACCAGGGAAATTGAAGTCTCCCACTACAACAACCCTATATTTCCTGCACCTATCCAGTATCTCCTGACATATCCATTCTTCCCCTTCCCTTGGGCTGTTGGGGGGCCTGTAGTACACCCCCAACATAGTGACTGCGCCTTTCCTGTTTCTCAGGCGTGTCACTATTTAGAGTGTTCCTTGGGAATTGTGTCACTATTTAGAGTGAACCTAGGAGATTGTGTCACTATTTAGAGTTATCCATGGGGATTCTGTCACTATTTAGAGTGATCCTTGGGGATTGTGTCACTATTTAGAGTGATCCTTGTGGATTGTGTCACTATTTAGAGTGATCCTTGGGGATTGTGTCACTATTTAGAGTGATCCTTGGGGATTGTGTCACTATTTAGAGTGATCCTTGGGGATTTTGTCACTATTTAGAGTGATCCTTGGGGATTGTGTCATTATTTAGAGTGATCCTTGGGGATTGTGTCACTATTTCGAGTGATCCTTGGGGATTGTGTCAGTATTTAGAGTGATCCTTGGGGATAGTCTCATTATTTTGAGTGATCCTTGAGGATTGTGTCACTATTTAGAGTGATCCTTGGGGATTGTGCACTATTTGGAGTGATCCTTCAGGATTATGTCAGTATTTCGAGTGATCCTTGGGGATTGTATCACTATTTAGAGTGATCCTTGGGGATTGTGCCACTATTTGGAGTGATCCTTGGGGATTATGTCAGTATTTTGAGTGATCCTTGGGGATTGTGTCACTATTTAGAGAGATCCTTGGGGATTGTGTCATTATTTAGACTGATCCTTGGGGATTGTGTCACTATTTAGAGAGATCCTTGGGGATTGTATCATTATTTTGAGTGATCCTTGGTGATTGTGTCACTATTTAGAGTGATCCTTGGGGATTGTGTCTCTATTGAGGGTGATCCTTGGGGATTGTGTCATTATTTAGAGAGATCGTTGGGGATTGTGTCACTATTTAGAGTGATCCTTGTGGATTGTGTCACGATTTAGACTGTTCCTTCGGGTATTGTGTCACTATTTAGAGTGATCCTTGGGGATTGTGTCACTATTTAGAGTGATCCTTGGGGATTCTGTCTCTATTGAGAGTGATCCTTGGGGATTGTGACACTATTTATAGTGATCCTTGGGGATTGTGTCAGCATTTAGAATGATCCTGGTGGATTCTGTCTCTATTGAGAGTGATCCTTGGGGATTGTGTCACTATTTAGACTGATCCCTGGGGATTGTGCCACTATTTAGAGAGATCCTTGGGGATTGTGTCATTATTTAGTGAGGTCCTTGTGGATTGTGTCTCTCTTTAGAGTGATCCTTGGGGATTGTGTCACCATTTAGGGTGATCGTTGGGGATTGTGAATCGTGTGGAGGTCGTAGAAGGTCTGCAGAGAGATTTGGACAGGCTGAGTGGGTGGGCGAGGATCTGGCAGATGGAGTATAACGTTAACAAATGCGAGGTTATTCACTTTGGAGGAAATAATAGAAAATTGGATTTTTATCCAAATGGAAAAAAATTACAACATGCTACTGTGCAAAGGGACCTGGGGGTCCTTGTGCATGAGATGCAAAAACCCAGTCTGCAGTTGCAAATGGTGATCAAGAAGGCAAATGGGATGTTGGCCTATACCGCAAGGGGATAGAATATAAAAGCAGAGATGTCTTGCTGCATCTGTACAGGGCATTGGTGAGGCCGCAGCTGGAATACTCTGAGCAGTATTGGTCCTCTTATTTGTGGAAGGATATATTGGCCTTGGAGGGAGTGCAGGGAAGGATCACCAGGTTGATACCAGAGACGAGGGGTGTTTATTATGAGGAGAGACGGAGCAGATTGGGTTTGTATTCGTTGAAATTTAGTAGGCTGAGGGGGGTTCTTATAGAGACCTATAAGATAATGAAGGGGCTGGATAGGGTAGAGGTGGAGAGATTCTTTCCACTTGGAAAGGAAACTAGAACTAGAGGGCACATCCTCAAAATAAAGGGGGGTCAGTTTAGGACAGAGTTGAGGAGGAACTTCTTCTCTCAGAGGATGGTGAATCTCTGGAATTCTCTGCCCACTGAAGTGGTGTAGGCTACCTCGTTGAATATGTTTAAATCACGGATAGATGGATTCCTGATCGGTAAGGGAATTAGGGGCTGTAGGGATCAGGCGGGTCGGTGGAACTGATCCACTTCAGATCAGCCATGATCTTATTGAATGGTGGGGCAGGGTCGAGGAACTAGATGGCCTACTCCTGCTCCTATTTCTTATGTTCTTATGTTCTTATGATTGTGTCACTATTTAGAGTGATCCTTGGGGATTGTGTCACGATTTAGAGTGATCCTTGGGGATTGTGTCACTATTTAGAGTGATCCTTGCGGACTGTGTCACTATTTAGAGTGATCCTTGGGGATTGTGTCTCTATTGAGAGTGATCCTTGGGGATTGTGTCACTATTTAGAGTGATCCTTGGGGATTGAGTCACTATTTAGAGTGATCCTTGGGGATTGTGACACTATTTATAGTGATCCTTGGGGATTGTGTCAGCATTTAGAATGATCCTGGTGGATTCTGTCTCTATTGAGAGTGATCCTTGGGGATTGTGTCACTATTTAGACTGATCCTTGGGGATTGTGCCACTATTTAGAGAGATCCTTGGGGATTGTGTCATTATTTAGTGAGGTCCTTGTGGATTGTGTCTCTCTTTAGAGTGATCCTTGGGGATTGTGTCACCATTTAGGGTGATCGTTGGGGATTGTGAATCGTGTGGAGGTCGTAGAAGGTCTGCAGAGAGATTTGGACAGGCTGAGTGGGTGGGCGAGGATCTGGCAGATGGAGTATAACGTTAACAAATGCGAGGTTATTCACTTTGGAGGAAATAATAGAAAATTGGATTTTTATCCAAATGGAAAAAAATTACAACATGCTACTGTGCAAAGGGACCTGGGGGTCCTTGTGCATGAGATGCAAAAACCCAGTCTGCAGTTGCAAATGGTGATCAAGAAGGCAAATGGGATGTTGGCCTATACCGCAAGGGGATAGAATATAAAAGCAGAGATGTCTTGCTGCATCTGTACAGGGCATTGGTGAGGCCTCAGCTGGAATACTCTGAGCAGTATTGGTCCTCTTATTTGTGGAAGGATATATTGGCCTTGGAGGGAGTGCAGGGAAGGATCACCAGGTTGATACCAGAGACGAGGGGTGTTTATTATGAGGAGAGACGGAGCAGATTGGGTTTGTATTCGTTGAAATTTAGTAGGCTGAGGGGGGTTCTTATAGAGACCTATAAGATAATGAAGGGGCTGGATAGGGTAGAGGTGGAGAGATTCTTTCCACTTGGAAAGGAAACTAGAACTAGAGGGCACATCCTCAAAATAAAGGGGGGTCAGTTTAGGACAGAGTTGAGGAGGAACTTCTTCTCTCAGAGGATGGTGAATCTCTGGAATTCTCTGCCCACTGAAGTGGTGTAGGCTACCTCGTTGAATATGTTTAAATCACGGATAGATGGATTCCTGATCGGTAAGGGAATTAGGGGCTGTAGGGATCAGGCGGGTCGGTGGAACTGATCCACTTCAGATCAGCCATGATCTTATTGAATGGTGGGGCAGGGTCGAGGAACTAGATGGCCTACTCCTGCTCCTATTTCTTATGTTCTTATGTTCTTATGATTGTGTCACTATTTAGAGTGATCCTTGGGGATTGTGTCACTATTTAGAGTGATCCTTGGGGATTGTGTCACTATTTAGAGTGATCCTTGGGGACTGTGTCACTATTTAGAGTGATCCTTGGGGATTGTGTCTCTATTGAGAGTGATCCTTGGGGATTGTGTCACTATTTAGAGTGATCCTTGGGGATTGAGTCACTATTTAGAGTGATCCTTGGGGATTGTGTCACTATTGAGAGTGATCCTTGGGGATTGTGTCTCTATTTATGTGATCCTTGAGGATTGTATCACTATTTAGAGTGAACCTTGGGGTTTGCGTCACTATTTAGAGTGATCCCTTTGTATTGTGTCACTATTTAGAGTGATCCTTGGGGATTGCGTCACTTGTTAGAGTGATCCCTTTGGATTGTGTCACTATTTAGAGTGATCCTTGGAGATTGTGTCACTAATTAGAGTGATCCTTGGGGATTGTGTCTCTATTTAGAGTGATCCTTGGGGATTGTGTCACTATTTAGCGTCATCCTTGAGAATGGTAGGGTTCTGAAGACTGTGGAGGAACAGAGAGATCTTGGGGTCCATATCATAGAACATAGAACATAGAACATTACAGCGCAGAACAGGCCCTTCGGCCCACGATGTTGCACCGACCAGTTAAAAAAAAACTGTGACCCTCCAACCTAAACCAATTTCTTTTCGTCCATGAACCTATCTACGGATCTCTTAAACGCCCCCAAACTAGGCGCATTTACAACTGATGCTGGCAGGGCATTCCAATCCCTCACCACCCTCTGGGTAAAGAACCTACCCCTGACATCGGTTCTATAACTACCCCCCCTCAATTTAAAGCCATGCCCCCTCGTGCTGGATTTCTCCATCAGAGGAAAAAGGCTATCACTATCCACCCTATCTAAACCTCTAATCATCTTATATGTTTCAATAAGATCCCCTCTTAGCCGCCGCCTTTCCAGCGAAAACAATCCCAAATCCCTCAGCCTCTCCTCATAGGATTTCCCCTCCATACCAGGCAACATCTCGTGATGGGAGATTTTAATTTCCCAAACATAGATTGGAATATCCCTAGGGCTAGGGGTTTGGATGGAGAGGAGTTTGTTATGTGTGTCCAGGAGAGTTTCCTGACACAGTATGTGGATAAGCCTACTAGAGGAGAGGCTGTTCTTGATCTGGTGCTGGCTAATGAACCTGGACAGGTGGAGGATCTCTCGGTGGGTGAACATCTTGGGGATAGCGATCATAATTCTATCTCCTACACGATAGCATTGGAAAGAGATAGGGTCAGGCAGGCTAGGAAAGTGTTTCTCTGGAGTAAAGGGAAATACAGTGTCATCAGGGAGGAAATTAGACGGGTAAATTGGAAGGAGGCATTCTTGGGGAAAAGTACCGAAGGAAAGTGGAGGATTTTCAAGGAATGTTTGTCTGGAGCTCTGCATGACAACGTTCCGATGAGACAGGGGGGTGTTGGTAGGGTACGGGAACCGTGGTGCACGAAGGTTGTGATGAACCTGGTAAATAAGAAAAGAGAGGCGTACAGAAGGTTCAGAGAGCTAGGAGGTGTTAAGGATTTAGAGGAGTATACGCGATGTAGGAAGGAGCTTAAGAAGGAAATTAGGAGAGCGAGAAGGGGTCATGAGAAGACCTTGGCGGGTAAGATTAAGGAGAATCCCAAGGCTTTCTACAAATATGTCAAGAGTAAAAGGATGAGATGTGAAGGCATAGGACCCTTAAAAGGTGAAGGGGGAAAAGTTTGTGCGGAACCGTTAGAAATGGCGGAGGTGCTTAATGAATACTTTACCTCGGTATTCACGGTGGAAAGGGATCTGGGTGGTTGTACTGCTGGATTGCGGAGGACAGAAAGGATCGAGCATGTGGACATAAAGAAAGAGGATGTGTTGGAACTATTGAATGGCATCAAGGTTGGTAAGTCGCCGGGACCGGATGGGATGTACCCCAGGTTACTGTGGGAGGCGAGGGAGGAGATTGCGGAGCCTTTGGCGATGATCTTTGCATCGTCGATGGAGACGGGAGAGGTTCCGGAGGATTGGAGGATTGCGGATGTGGTCCCTATATTCAAGAAAGGGAACAGGGACAGCCCGGGAAATTACCGACCGGTGAGTCTAACCTCAGTGGTTGGTAAGTTGATGGAGAGGATCCTGAGAGACAGGATTTATGATCATCTAGAGAAGTTTAGTATGATCAAACGTAGTCAGCACGGCTTTGTCAGGGGCAGGTCGTGCCTTACGAGCCTGGTTGAGTTCTTTGAAAATGTGACCAAGCACATTGACGAAGGAAGAGCGGTGGATGTGGTCTATATGGACTTCAGCAAAGCGTTCGATAAGGTCCCCCATGCAAGACTTCTTGAGAAAGTGAGAGGGCATGGGATCCAAGGGGCTGTTGCCTTGTGGATCCAGAACTGGCTTGCCTGCAGAAGGCAGAGAGTGGCTGTGGAGGGGTCTTTCTCTGCATGGAGGTCAGTGACCAGTGGAGTGCCCCAGGGATCTGTTCTGGGACCCTTGCTGTTTGTCATTTTCATAAATGACCTGGATGAGGAAGTGGAGGGATGGGTTGGTAAGTTTGCTGACGACACCAAGGTAGGTGGTGTTGTGGATAGTTTGGAGGGATGTCAGAAGTTGCAGCGAGACATAGATAGAATGCAAAACTGGGCGGAGAAGTGGCAGATGGACTTCAACCCGGATAAGTGTGTAGTGATCCATTTTGGCAGATCCAATGGGATGGAGCAGCAGTATAAAATGAAGGGTACCATTCTTAGCAGTGTAGAGGATCAGAAGGAACTTGGGGTCCGGGTCCATAGGACTCTTAAATCGGCCTCGCAGGTGGAGGATGCGGTCAAGAAGGCGTATGGCGTACTAGCCTTCATTAATCGAGGGATTGAGTTTAGGAGTCGGGAGATAATGCTGCAGCTTTATAGGACCCTGGTTAGACCCCACTTGGAGTACTGCGCGCAGTTCTGGTCACCTCATTACAGGAAAGATGTTGAAGCCATTGAAAGGGTGCAGAGGAGATTTACAAGGATGTTGCCTGGATTGGGGGGCATGCCTTATGAGGATAGGTTGAGGGAGCTTGGTCTCTTCTCCCTGGAGAGACGAAGGATGAGAGGTGACCTGATAGAGGTTTACAAGATGTTGAGGGGTCTGGATAGGGTGGACTCTCAGAGGCTATTTCCAAGGGCTGAAATGGTTGCTACGAGAGGACACAGGTTTAAGGTGCTGGGGGGTAGGTACAGGGGGGATGTCAGGGGTAAGTTTTTCACTCAGAGGGTGGTGGGTGAGTGGAATCGGCTGACGTCGGTGGTGGTGGAGGCAAACTCGTTGGGGTCTTTTAAGAGACTTCTGGATGAGTACATGGGATTTAATGGGATTGAGGGCTATAGATAGGCCTAGAGGTGGGGATGTGATCGGCGCAACTTGTGGGCCGAAGGGCCTGTTTGTGCTGTGACTTTCTATGTTCTATGTTCTATGTTAAACCTCCTCTGCACCCTCTCCAAAGCCTCCACATCCTTCCTGTAATGTGGGGACCAGAACTGCACACAGTACTCCAAGTGCGGCCGCACCAGAGTTGTGTACAGTTGCAACATAACGCTACGACTCCTAAATTCAATCCCCCTACCAATAAACGCCAAGACACCATATGCCTTCTTAACAACCTTATCTACTTGATTCCCAACTTTCACAGATCTCTAAAGGTTGCACTCAAGTGGATAGAGCTGTGAAGAAGGCCTCGAGTGTGTTACCTTTTATTAACAGGGGGTTGGAGTTTAAGAGCCGTGGGGTTATGTTGTAACTATACAGCACCTTGGTGAGACCACATTTCGAATATTATGTGCAGTTCTGGTCACCTCACTATAAGAAGGATGTGGAAGCGCTGGAAAGAGTGCAGAGGAGACTTACCAGGATGCTGCCTGGTTTGGAGGGTAGGTCTTATGAGGAAAGGTTGAGGGAGCGAGGGCTGTTCTCTCTGGAGCGGAGGAGGCTGAGGGGAGACTTAATAGAGGTTTATAAAATGATGAAGAGGATAGATAGAGTGAATGTCCAAAGACTATTTCCTCGGGTGGATGGAGCTATTACAAGGGGGCATAACTATAGGGTTCGTGGTGGGAGATATAGGAAGGATATCAGAGGTAGGTTCTTTACGCAGAGAGTGGTTGGGGTGTGGAATGGACTGCCTGCAGTGATAGTGGAGTCAGACACTTTAGGAACATTTAAGCGGTTATTGGATAGGCATATGGAGCACGCCAGGATGATAGGGAATCGGATAGCTTGATCTTGGTTTCACATAAAGCTCGGCACAACATCGTGGGCCGAAGGGCCTGTTCTGTGCTGTACTGTTCTATGTTCTATGTCCTATAAAACTCCAATGCCTTCGACAAATGCAGCAAAACATCCCTATTTCTCTCCTCAAATCCTCTCGCTGTGAAGGCCAACATCCCATTTGCCTTTGTTACTGCCTGCTGTGCCTGTTTGCTTACTTTCAGTGACTGATGCATGAGGACACCAAGGTCTCGCTGACTATCCAGCTCTCAATTTACATCCGTTCAAGTAATAACCTGTGTTCTTATTATTGCTGCCAAAGTGGATCACCTCACACTGAGTCACATTATACTGCATCTTCCATGCAGATGCCCACACACAAATCCTCTCCAAATCACGCTGAAGCATCTCTCCATCCTGCCCATTTTAACCTTCCACAACAGTTTATTTTCATACTCTGATTTTTTTCCCTTCTTAATCAATGCCTTTCTTGAATTTGGATAAGGAACCTCAATCACATCCTCCCATAGGTTGGATTTATAAACAGCGACTCTGTAACTGGGGGTGAATCCGTGCTGTTGTGTTTTACCCTTTCATCAATTCACATCGACTCTTTTGTTTTCTATCTGGCTGCTAACACGTTGCGTTTGGCGTGTCTGTGGGATCCTGCTGTGCAGGATGGCCAGCAGGATTTCTGACATGACTCTGGAACGTTAATGTTCCCCTCAAATCCACCCTAAATCCACTGCTCCTGGATATTGACCCCTCTGCTAAGAGGAAAAAGTTTCTTCTTAACTCTCCTATCTTTGTCCCTCATTATTTTGTAACCACAATGAGGTCCACGCTCCACGTTCACTGTTCTGAAGAAAACAACCCCAGCCTCACCATCCTGTCTTCACTGCAGAAACACTCCAGCCCAGGAAACATCCCGGTGAATCCCTCTTCCGTCCCTCGCTGGGAAATCACATCCTTCTTCTTGTGAGGCCACTGGAACTCCTCACTGTCCTCCAGCTGAGGCTCAATGAGGGTTTTATACAGCTCCATCACAACCTCCCTGCTCCTATCTCCTACACCTCGGCTAATAAAGACAACTGTCATGTCTGCCTTCTTAACCATCACAGCATCAGAAGTTAACCACAGGATTGGAAAGCAGCAGATGGTTTCTGTTATTATTGTGTTTAAATCAGGAAAGAAACAACATTCCAAAGATCAATGGTCCAGTCTCAACATCAACAGTCTGAACATGAAGAATTGAAACAACTCCAAAAGAGTCAAACAAATCAAGTAACACAGGCTGTGATAAAGAGAGCTCAGCACATATTCACTGGGAGGTTGAGTTCTTCGTATAAAAGTCCGTTCCCTGGGGGGGTTCGACCTCTTTGTTCGACTGGAACATAAAAAGCCGGCCGCACTCTACAGCGGGCAGCGTCGGGAGCGGGCAGTGGACTGAGTGGGAAGCAGAGTGAGAGCTGGAAGGGCTTTGGCTCGCAGGGCTTAGGCGGAAGCGGGCGACACAGGACAGGTTAAAATTCATTCTGTTACCCTTCAATTTTGAATCCTTGTTCTTTCCCAGTGCACTCTGAGGAAGGGGAAAAAGGGTTCAGTGTTCCATTGGAGCAATTCTTTTTCTTTGTAGCAGTAAGTTATATGGAGGGGATGGAAGTGAAGGCAGTGCAATGTTCCTCCTGCAGAATGTTTGAGGTGAGGGACACCGTCAGTGTCCCTGCTGATTACACCTGTGGGAGGTGCACCCATCTGCAGCTCCTCCAAGACCGCGTTAGGGAGCTGGAGTTGGATGAGCTTAGGGTCATCAGGGAGGCAGAGAGGGCCATAGACACAAGCTTCAGGGATATAGTTGCTCCAGGGAATGAAAATAGATGGGTGACAGTGAGAGGGGCTGGGAGGAAGCAGTCGGTGCGGGGATCCCCTGTGGTCGTTCCCCTTGGCAACAAGTATTCCACTTTGGATACAGGTGAGGAGGGCGACCTACCAGTGGTGAGCCGCAGTGACCAGATCGCCAGCGCTGAGTCCGTCCCTGTGGCTCAGAAGGGAAAGGGGGAGAGCGGTAGAGCTATAGTTATTGGGGACTCGTTTGTTCGAGGGATAGATAGGAGGTTCTGTGGCAACAAGAGTGACTCACGGATGGTATGTTGCCTCCCGGATGCCAGGGTCCGTGACATCTCCAACCGTGTCTTCAGGATTCCAAAGGGGGAGGGGGAACAGTCACAAGTCGTGGTGCACGTCGGCACCAAAGACATAGGTAAGAGAGGGGACGGGGACTTAAAACAGGAATTCAGGGAGCTAGGGTGGAAGCTGAGAACCAGGACAAAACAGGTTGTCATCTCTGGTATGTTGCCGGTGCCACGGGATAGCGAGTTGAGGAACAGGGAGAGAGTGCAGTTAAACACATGGATGCAGGGATGGTGTAGGAGGGAGGGTTTCAGCTATGTGGATAATTGGAACACTTTCTGGGGAAGGTGGGACCTGTACCAACAGGACGGGGTGCACCTGAACCAGAGGGGCACCAATATCCTGGGAGGGAAATTTGCTACGGCTCTTCGGGGGGGTTTAAACTAATTTTTCAGGGGGATGGGAAAAGGAGTTGTAGTCCAGAGGTCAGTGAGTGCAGTGAGGTACTGGGAAGGGTATCATGGTCAAAGGTGGGTCCAAGCAGACAAGAAGGTGGGTTGAAGTGTGTCTACTTCAATGCAAGGAGCATCCGAAATAAGGTAGGTGAACTTGGGGCGTGGATTGGTACTTGGGACTACGATGTTGTGGCCATTACGGAGACATGGGTAGAACAAGGACAGGAATGGTTGTTGGAAGTTCCGGGGTATAGATGTTTCAGTAAGTGTAGGGTAGCTGGTAAAAGAGGTGGAGGAGTGGCATTGTTAATCAAGGAGAGTGTAACGGCTGCAGAAATGCATTTTGAAGGGGATCTGCCTACAGAGGTAATATGGGCTGAGGTTAGGAATAGGAAAGGAGTGGTCACGTTGTTAGGAGTTTACTATAGGCCCCCAATAGTAATAGAGATGTGGAGCAAGAAATTGCTAAGCAGATTATGGATAGGTGTGGAGGTCACAGGGTAGTTGTCATGGGGGACTTTAACCTTCCAAATATTGATTGGAACCTTTATCGGTCGAATAGTTCGGATGGGGCAGTTTTTGTGCAGTGTGTGCAGGAGGGGTTCCTGACACAATATGTGGATAGGCCGACAAGCGGTGGGGCCACATTGGATTTGGTACTGGGAAATGAACCGGGACAAGTGTTGGTTTGGTTGTGGGAGAGCACTTTGGATATCGTGACCACAATTCGGTGTCTTTTGTTATTGCAATGGAGATGGTGAGGGCCGTACGGAAGGGCATTGTTTACAATTGGGGGAGAGGTAATTATGATGCAATCAGGCGGGAATTAGGAAGCATAGGATGGGAACAAAAATTGTCAGGCAAAGGCACTAATGATAAGTGGAACTTTTTCAAGGAACAAATACTGCGTGTCCTTGATAGGTATGTCCCTGCCAGGCAGAGAGGAAATGGCCGAGTGAGGGAACCATGGTTCACAGAAGAGGTGGAATGTCTTGTCAAGAGGAAGAAGGAAGCGTATGTTAGGTTGAGAAAACAAGGTTCAGTTGGCTCGATGGAGGGTTACAAGTTAGCAAGAAATGAGCTGAAAAAGGGGCTTAGGAGAGCTAGGAGGGGGCATGAGAAGTCCGTGGTGGGTCGGATCAAGGAAAACCCCAAGGCTTTTTACTCTTATGTGAGGAATAAAAGAATGACCAGGGTGAGGTTGGGGCCGGTCAAGGACGGTCGTGGGAATTTGTGCATGGAGTCAGAAGAGATAGGAGAGGTGATGAATGAATACTTTTCTTCGGTGTTCACCAAGGAGAGGGGCCATGTTTTTGAGGAAGAAAGGGTGTCACAGGCTGATAGGCTGGAGGAAGTAGATGTTCGGAGGGAAGATGTACTAGCAATTTTGAATAAACTGAAAGTTGATAAGTCCCCTGGGCCTGATGAAATATATCCTAGGATTCTTTGGGAGGCAAGGGATGAGATAGCAGAGCCTTTGGCATTGATCTTTGGGTCCTCACTGTCCACGGGGGTGGTGCCAGAGGACTGGAGAATGGCGAATGTTGTTCCTCTTTTTTAGAAAGGGAATAGAAATGACCCTGGTAATTATAGACCGGTTAGTCTTACTTTGGTGGTCGGTAAGTTGATGGAAAAGGTCCTTAGGGATAGGATTTACGACCATTTAGAAAGATGCAGCTTAATCCGGGATAGTCAGCATGGATTTGTGAAGGGCAAGTCTTGCCTCACAAATTTGATAGAATTTTTTGAGGAGGTAACTAAGTGTGTTGATGAAGGTAGTGCAGTTGATGTCATATCCAAGGATTTGTGTAAGGCTTTTGATAAAGTCCTCCACGGTCGGCTGATGAAGAAAGTAAGGATGTGTGGGATAGAGGGAAGTTTGGCCGATTGGATAGGTAACTGGCTATCTCACAGAAGACAGAGGGTGGTGGTGGATGGAAAATTTTCGGACTGGAAACCGGTGACCAGCGGAGTGCCACAGGGATCAGTGCTTGGTCCTCTGCTATTTGTAATTTTTATAAATGACTTGGAGGAGGGGGGCTGAAGGGTGGATCAGTAAATTTGCTGATGACACCAAGATTGGTGGAGTAGTGGATGAGTTCTATGTTCTAAGATCATTCTTGACAGATTTAGTTGAATTATTTGAGTAATAATCTGGAATAATCGATGAGATTAATATGATTCATGTCAGACACCTTGAGTTTCTAAATTTCTGAAGTAAGTTAACACTTAACAGAGTGGTGAGTAATCTCAGAGCAAGTGGAGTAAGAGGACAAGCACCAGAGTGGACAACAAGTTGGCTCCAAAGACAGAACACAGTGAATCGGAGTTAATGGGATTTACTCTGATTGCTGCTGTGGCTGAATGGAGTTTTAACTTTTAACATCCTGAAAGATCTTCAATCCAGCAAACCTGGCTTCTTGGTTAAAGTTGTTTTTTTCACTATGTTGAATTTCCTTGTGGTCAGCGGCCTGGAATTTGACAAAGGACAGAAGGTGTCACATTCAACAGCTTGTCCCTGGCAGGGATGAGGTCTGATGTGGAGATGCCGGCGTTGGACTGGGGTAAACACAGTAAGAAGTTTAACAACACCAGGTTAAAGTCCAACAGGGATGAGGTCTGTACAGACTTCTGGGAGACACTCTTCCTCATATGGCCATTGGAATGCAAACAATATGCACTGAGATGATGAGGCCTCAAGTGACCAATGATGCTATTCTGGTTGGATATGTTGGTCCTAATCGAACGATGCAATTGGGGTTCAGATTAATGAATGGGCTGGTTACCAAGGAACGTTTGGAATTTTAACTCTGCTAACACAAATAGCTTGTTCAGAAAGGCAGTGTGAAGAACCCGGGAACCAAGCTCACAAGGAGAGACAACGTCTGGAAGGAGCAGAGAACAAGTGACTGATTCTATTTAACAACAAAATCCTGACCAGGTTTTAATTCCAAGTGGAAATCAACCTTAAGTTAGGTTAAGTAACAGATAATGAGAATTTGGTTTATGTATTGCAAGTATTTGCTGTTGTTTAAGTAGCTATAGAATAAAGGACATTGTGTTTAAGTATTTAAAGTCGACTTTATGTCTTTATTCGCGACAGAGGGTAAAACACACAGGTTTGGACAACACTGGAAGGTGAGAAGTGGTTTTCCACAAGGATCAGCGCTGGGATCAATGTCTTTCACCATTTACATCAACAATATGGGATCAGGAAACACAATTATAACTTCAATATTTATGAAATAATCCAAATTGAGAATGAGAATAACCATCGTGGAAGAATGCAACTAAATACAATAACACAACAATAATAAATTATAAGCATGTAAATTGGATATTCGAATTGGAAATAAATTCCATGAAACTCAGTCATCAGAACATTATGTTTCCGAACCATATAGAAATCAAAAGTGTCTGAATTATTTCCAGGAGTTTAAGGATTCAGGGATCAAATTGACAGAAAGTTCGAGGCAGCAACACAGCTTCAAAGGAACCATATCAATCAGGAAAGAAAATCAGTGGAGTTCATTTCTAGATTCATACAAATGTGGACAACTTACAATTGTTTTTGGAAAAAGCAGAGAATTCTGCTGGGTTTTTGTGTTGTTTAAATGTCAGGAATTAGCTGACGCTTGTTCCTTTTCAATAGAAGACAGAGCTATCGAGATATTTCACATCATTCACTGACAAAGAAACATTAAAAACTAAAACTAAATCAAACTTCTCCTGTTTTTAAACTCTTCCAAAATCAAAGATGGAGGCAGCTCCATGAGATGGAGATTTCACTCACAATGTACAAGATTTCACTCAACCCAATAGTTTCATTGATCAGTGTGCCCTTGAGTTCCTTACGGAAGTATTTCTATTCATGAAAACGGTTAAAATGGATGAGCATAAATTGCAAAATTCTATGAATCAAAAATCTGGAACTACTTAATTTCCAAAATAATATTCCATCCCTCAATCTACTGCAGCTCAACAACAATGGGACTTCTCAGAAAATTCAGACCCTGCAGCAGATCCAAACACATCACCTCTTAGTGGGAGAGAGGGGGTGAGGGAGAGAGGGAGGGGGCCAGGGAGGGAGAGAGGGCGCGAGGGAGGTAGAGAGGGGGCGAGGGTGGGAAGAAAAAGGGCAAGACTGGGAGAGCCGGGGCGACTAAGGGAGAGTCACAGAGTTGAAGAGGTTTACAGCATGGAAACAGGCCTTTCGGACCAACTTGTCCATGCCGCCCTTCTTTTTAAACCCCGAGATCTCTTTGTTCTGTCACTCTATCCACCGCTCTGCCATTCACTGAATAAGTCCTGCCCTGGTACAATCTACCAAAATGCATCACCTTACATTGATCTAAATTCAACTCCATCTGCGATTTGTCAGCTCACTGGCCCAATTGACCAAGATCCCGTTGCATTTCGAGGTAACCTTCTTCACTGTCCACTATGCCACCAATCTTGGTGTCATCTGCAAACTTACTAACCATGCCTCCCTATCTTCTCATCTAAATTGTTCATATAAATGACAAATAACAGTGGACCCAGCACCAATCCCCGAGGCACTCCGCTGGACACAGGCCTCCAGTGTGAAAACCAAACCTTTACAGCCACCCTCTGTCTTCTGTCAGCAAGCCAATTTTGTTTCCATTCAGCTACCTCAGACTGGATCCCGTGAGATTTAACATTACTCAACAACTTACCATGAGGTACCTTGTCAAAGGCCTTGCTAAAGTCCATGTAGACAACATCAACTGCACTGTCCTCATCTACCTCCTTGGTTACCCTTTCAAAAAACTCAATCAAATTTATGAGACATGATTTTCCACTCACAAAGCCATGCTGACTGTTCCTAATCAGTCCATGCGTCTCTAAATGCCGATAGATCCTGTCTCTCAAAATACCTTCCAAAAACTGACCCACCACAGATGTGAGGCTCACCGGCCTGTAGCACCCAGGCTTTTCCCTGCAGCCCTTTTTAAACAAAGGCACAACATTTGCCACCCTCCAATCTTCAGGCATCTCACATGTGATTATCAATGATTCAAATGTCTCTGCTCGGGGAACCGCAATTTCCTCCCTAGCCTCCCACAACGTCCTGGGATATACCTCATCAGGGAATTTATCTACCTTGATGTGCTTTAAGACTTCCAGCACCTCCTTCTCCGTTATAGGTACACTCCTCAAGACATCACTATTTATTTCCCCAAGTTCCCTCACATCCATACTTTTCTCAACAGTGAATAATGATGAGGAATATTCATTTAGGATCTCCCCAACTCTTGTGGATCCGCACATAGATGACCCTGTTGATCTTAGTGAGACACAACTCTCTCCCTAGTTACTCTTTTGGTCTTTATGTATTTGTAGAAGCTCTTTGGATTCTCCTTTGACTTGTCTGACAAAACAATCTTGTGTACCCTTTTTGCCCCCCTGATTTCTCTCAACTCTACTCCTAAACCCCCATTCTCTTCAAGGGATTCACTCGATCAAGCTGCCAATGCATGTCATGGTCTCCTTCTTCTTCTTGACCAGGACCTCAAGAACCCCAGTCATCCGGGGTTCCCTACTTCTACCAGCCTTGCCCTTCACTCCAAGTGGAATGTGCTTACCCTGAACCCTGATTAACACACTTTTAAAAGCCTGCCACTTATCAGACATCCCTTTGCCTTCCCACAGACTCCCCCAATTCACTTTTGAAAGTTCCTGCCTGATACCATCAAAATTGGCCTTGCTCCAATTTAGAATTTTAAACTTTGGGCCAGACCTTTCATTCCCCATAGCTATCTTAAAACTAATGGAATTATGGTCACTGGTCCCAAAGTGATCCCTCACTAACACTTCTGTCACCTGCTTTTCCTTATTTCCCAAGGGATGAGGGAGGGAGAGAGGGAGAGCTGGGGAGCGGGATTGACAGTTGTGGAGACAGGTGTTTGTGGAATCCAGGGGAGTTAACAGAACGCAACTGGGGAGAATACAGGTCAGTTTTAATTTAATCTGAATCAATGAAGTGTTAGCAGACTTATGGGCAGTTTTGAAGACAGTCACAATCGATATACAGTCCACAGTGAGATTGGTAACACATCCCTTTTCTCTCTCCACTCCCTCATGTTGTGGGGACTCGCTGCAAGTATTTTACTGGTTTGCATGGCCTTCAGAATTCCTGTAATCGAGGAACACAACCAACAGTGTGTGGGACACAGAGAGTTTGAGAGATTTAGAGAGAGAGAGAGAAAGAGAGAGGGAGAGATTGAGAGAGACTCAGAGAGTGGGTGAGAGTTCTGCAGTATTTCATGCTTCTCGCTGGGACGGAGATGGACAAATTGAGCAAGTGAGGAACAGAGAGAGTCACAGAGAGACGGGGAGATATTCACCAATTTAAACATTATTGTGGATTTGCAATGGACCGCAGGCTGTTTGAGATTCAGAAACAAGCATATTAAGCTGGAACATTACGGCAAATTGGCACTTATTAAAACATGAACACAAAGAAAACACTCAGACACAGAGAGGCACACACAGACACAGGCATGCAAACATGTAGGCAGAGACACAAAGAGTGACTGATTAACACTTAGATTTCTAACAATAAATGCCCTGATTAAACTGTCACTGGATGGTGGGGTTAACCCAGCAAACCCACACAGCTGGGTCAGAATCAGAACTCACCTTCTGCACTCACTGAAACGCTCCTGTATCACCTGCCTTATTGCAATGGGATGCCGCGTTTGGGAGCAGGACAGTGACATGGGGTGTGGACAACTGCACATGGGGAGGATAAGGACGAGGAATCTATCAGAGAATCCACACAAACCAGGGAGAAACAAACAAGGAAACACATGATGAAACTGAGAGATTGCTGTGTGGAAAGATTTAGAAATTGTTGGGAACATTGACCCAGTGAAATGTTGCCAATGTGATCAGAATAGATATGGTAAAATCTTTCTGCAGCATTAAGGCACGCAGTGTACTGAGTGGAACAATATTGTAGCATTCCAAAATAAACTACATTGGGCTTTGCACTGGCTGAATGCACCTGCTATTGGTCTGTGGTTCTGCAATTTCCTCACTGACAAAAACATGAATACAGTCTGTTTCAATGATTCGAGCTTTCAACATGAGGTGCGCTTTGGATGTCAAGGAGAATATAGGACAGGAGAAGGCAAGGAAGGGAAGCTTCTGTTAGATTCTGAAATCACCCACACAGCACAAGATAGGCACACAATCACACTCACAGCCACAGACTCACGCTCAGACTGTGCTGCAGGCAAAGATTATGAAGGGAAATTGCCAAAAGCATTTGATGGGGACAGTGTAGAGGAAGCTTTACTCTGTATCCAACCCCGTGCTGTATCTGTCCTGGGTGTGTTTGATGGGGGACAATGTAGAGGAAGCTTTACTCTGCATCTAACCCCGTGCTGTATCTGTCCTGGGAGTGTTTGATGGGGACAGTGTAGAGGGAGCTTTACTCTGCATCTAACCCCGTGCTGTACCTGTCCTGGGAGTGTTTGATGGGGACAGTGTGGAGGGAGCTTTACTCTGTATCTAACCCCGTGCTGTACCTGTCCTGGGTGTGTTTGATGGGGACAATGTAGAGGGAGCTTTACTCTGCATCTAACCCCGTGCTGTACCTGTCCTGGGAGTGTTTGATGGGGACAGTGTAGAGGGAGCTTTACTCTGCATCTAACCCCGTGCTGTACCTGTCCTGGGAGTGTTTGATGGGGACAGTGTGGAGGGAGCTTTACTCTGTATCTAACCCCGTGCTGTACCTGTCCTGGGTGTGTTTGATGGGGACAATGTAGAGGGAGCTTTACTCTGCATCTAACCCCGTGCTGTACCTGTCCTGGGAGTGTTTGATGGGGACAGTGTAGAGGGAGCTTTACTCTGCATCTAACCCCGCGCTGTACCTGTCCTGGGAGTGTTTGATGGGGACAGTGTGGAGGGAGCTTTACTCTGTATCTAACCCCGTGCTGTACCTGTCCTGGGTGTGTTTGATGGGGACAATGTAGAGGGAGCTTTACTCTGCATCTAACCCCGTGCTGTACCTGTCCTGGGAGTGTTTGATGGGGACAGTGTAGAGGGAGCTTTACTCTGCATCTAACCCCGTGCTGTACCTGTCCTGGGAGTGTTTGATGGGGACAGTGTGGAGGGAGCTTTACTCTGCATCTAACCCCGTGCTGTACCTGTCCAGGGTGTGTTTGATGGGGGACAGTGGAGAGGGAGCTTTACTCTGTATCTAACCCCGTGCTGTACCTGTCCTGGGAGTGTTTGATGGGGACAGTGTAGAGGAAGCTTTACTCTGTATCTAACCCCATGGTGTCCCTGTCCTGGGAGTGTTTGATGGGGGACAGTGTAGAGGAAGCTTTACTGCATCTAACCCCGTGCTGTATCTGTCCTGGGAGTGTTTGATGGGGGACAGTGTAGAGGGAGCTTCACTCTGCATCTAACCCCGTGCTGTACCTGTCCAGGGTGTGTTTGATGGGGGACAATGTAGAGGGAGCTTTACTCTGCATCTAACCCCGTGCTGTACCTGTCCTGGGAGTGTTTGATGGGGACAGTGTAGAGGGAGCTTTACTCTGTATCTAACCCCGTGCTGTATCTGTCCTGGGAGTGTTTGATGGGGACAGTGTAGAGGAAACTTTACTCTGCATCTAACCCCGTGCTGTACCTGTCCTGGGAGTGTTTGATGGGGGACAGTGGAGAGGGAGCTTTACTCTGTATCTAACCCCGTGCTGTATCTGTCCTGGGAGTGTTTGATGGGGGACAGTGTAGAGGAAGCTTTACTCTGCATCTAACCCCGTGCTGTACCTGTCCTGGGAGTGTTTGATGGGGACAGTGTAGAGGGAGCTTTACTCTGCATCTAACCCCGTGCTCTACCTGTCCTGGGAGTGTTTGATGGGGACAGTGTAGAGGGAGCTTTACTCTGTATCTGACCCCGTGCTGTATCTGTCCTGGGAGTGTTTGATGGGGACAGTGTAGAGGAACTTTACTCTGCATCTAACCCCGTGCTGTACCTGTCCTGGGAGTGTTTGATGGGGGACAGTGTAGAGGGAGCTTTACTCTGTATCTAACCCCGTGCTGTATCTGTCCTGGGAGTGTTTGATGGGGGACAGTGTAGAGGAAGCTTTACTCTGCATCTAACCCCGTGCTGTACCTGTCCTGGGAGTGTTTGATGGGGACAGTGTAGAGGGAGCTTTACTCTGCATCTAACCCCGTGCTGTACCTGTCCTGGGAGTGTTTGAAGGGGACTGTGTCGAGGGAGCTTTACTCTGTATCTAACCCCGTGCTGTGCCTGTCCAGGGTGTGTTTGATGGGGGACAGTGTAGAGGGAGCTTTACTCTGTATCGAACCCCGTGCTGTATCTGTCCTGGGAGAGTTTGATGGGGACAGTGTAGAGGGAGCTTTACTCTGTATCTAACCCCGTGCTGTATCTGTCCTGGGAGTGTTTGATGGGGACAGTGTAGAGGGAGCTTTACCCTGTATCTAACCCCGTGCTGTGCCTGTCCAGGGTGTGTTTGATGGGGGACAGTGTAGAGGAAGCTTTACTGCATCTAACCCCGTGCCGTATCTGTCCTGGGAGTGTTTGATGGGGGACAGTGTAGAGGGAGCTTTACTCTGCATCAAACCCCGTGCTGTATCTGTCCAGGGAGTGTTTGATGGGGGACAGTGTAGAGGGAGCTTTACTCTGTATCTAACCCCGTGCTGTACCTGTCCTGGGTGTGTTTGATGGGGGACAGTGTAGAGGGAGCTTTACTCTGTATCTAACCCCGTGCTGTACCTGTCCAGGGTGTGTTTGATGGGGGACAATGTAGAGGGAGCTTTACTCTGTATCTAACCCCGTGCTGTACTTGTCCAGGGTGTGTTTGATGGGGGACAATGTAGAGGGAGCTTTACTCTGCATCTAACCCCGTGCTGTACCTGTCCTGGGAGTGTTTGATGGGGGACAGTGTAGAGGGAGCTTTACTCTGTATCTAACGCCGTGCTGTACCTGTCCAGGGTGTGTTTGATGGGGGACAATGTAGAGGGAGCTTTACTCTGCATCTTACCCCGTGCTGTACCTGTCCTGGGAGTGTTTGATGGGGACAGTGTAGAGGGAGCTTTACTCTGTATCTAACCCCGTGCTGTATCTGTCCTGGGAGTGTTTGATGGGGACAGTGTAGAGGAAGCTTTACTCTGCATCTAACCCCGTGCTGTACCTGTCCTGGGAGTGTTTGATGGGGGACAGTGTAGAGGGAGCTTTACTCTGTATCTAACCCCGTGCTGTATCTGTCCTGGGAGTGTTTGATGGGGGACAGTGTAGAGGAAGCTTTACTCTGCATCCAACCCCGTGCTGTACCTGTCCTGGGAGTGTTTGATGGGGACAGTGTAGAGGGAGCTTTACTCTGCATCTAACCCCGTGCTGTACCTGTCCTGGGAGTGTTTGAAGGGGACAGTGTCGAGGGAGCTTTACTCTGTATCTAACCACGTGCTGTGCCTGTCCAGGGTGTGTTTGATGGGGGACAGTGTAGAGGGAGCTTTACTCTGTATCTAACCCCGTGCTGTATCTGTCCTGGGAGAGTTTGATGGGGACAGAGTAGAGGGAGCTTTACTCTGTATCTAACCCCGTGCTGTGTCTGTCCTGGGAGTGTTTGATGGGGACAGTGTAGAGGGAGCTTTACTCTGTATCTAACGCCGTGCTGTATCTGTCCTGGGAGTGTTTGATGGGGACAGTGTAGAGGGAGCTTTACTCTGCATCTAACCCCGTGCTGTCCCTGTCCTGGGAGTGTTTGATGGGGGACAGTGTAGAGGAAGCTTTACTGCATCTAACCCCGTGCTGTATCTGTCCTGGGAGTGTTTGATGGGGGACAGTGTAGAGGGAGCTTTACTCTGCATCAAACCCCGTGGTGTATCTGTCCAGGGAGTGTTTGATGGGGGACAGTGTAGAGGGAGCTTTACTCTGTATCTAACCCCGTGCTGTACCTGTCCAGGGTGTGTTTGATGGGGGACAATGTAGAGGGAGCTTTACTCTGTATCTAACCCCGTGCTGTACCTGTCCAGGTTTTGTTTGATGGGGGACAATGTCGAGGGAGCTTCACTCTGTATCTAACCCCGTGCTGTAGTTGTCCAGGGTGTGTTTGATGGGGGACAATGTAGAGGGAGCTTTACTCTGCATCTAACCCCGTGCTGTACCTGTCCTGGGAGTGTTTGATGGGGGACAGTGTAGAGGGAGCTTTACTCTGTATCTAACCCCGTGCTGTACCTGTCCAGGGTGTGTTTGATGGGGGACAATGGAGAGGGAGCTTTACTCTGCATCTAACCCCGTGCTGTACCTGTCCTGGGAGTGTTTGATGGGGACAGTGTAGAGGGAGCTTAACTCTGTATCTAACCCCGTGCTGTATCTGTCCTGGGAGTGTTTGATGGGGACAGTGTTGAGGAAGCTTTCCTCTGCATCTAACCCCGTGCTGTACCTGTCCTGGGAGTGTTTGATCCGGGACAGTGTAGAGGGAGCTTTACTCTGCATCTAACCCCATGCTGTACCTGTCCTGGGAGTGTTTGATGGGGACAGTGTAGAGGGAGCTTTACTCTGCATCTAACCCCGTGCTCTACCTGTCCTGGGTGTGTTTGATGGGGGACAGTGTCGAGGGAGCTTTTCTCTGAATCGACCCCCGTGCTGTATCTGTCCTGGGAGTGTTTGATGGGGGACAGTGTCGAGGGAGCTTTACTCTGCATCTCACCCCGTGCTGTATCTGTCCTGGGAGTGTTTGATGAGGACAGTGTAGAGGGAGCTTTACTCTGTATCTAACCCCGTGCTGTACCTGTCCTGGGAGTGTTTGATGGGGAAAGTGTAGAGGGAGCTTTACTCTGTATCTAACCCCGTGCTGTACCTGTCCTGGGAGTGTTTGATGGGGACAGTGTAGAGGAAGCTTTACTCTGCATCTAACCCCGTGCTGTACCTGTCCTGGGAGTGTTTGATGGGGGACAGTGTCGAAGCAGCTTTACTCTGTATCCAACCCCGTGCTGTACCTGTCCTGGGAGTGTTTGATGGGGACAGTGTAGAGGGAGCTTTACTCTGCATCTAACCCCGTGCTGTATCTGTCCTGGGAGTGTTTGATGGGGTACAATGTAGAGGAAGCTTTACTCTGCATCTAACCCCGTGCTGTACCTGTCCTGGGAGTGTTTGATGGGGGACAGTGTAGAGGAAGCTTTACTCTGTATCTAACCCCGTGCTGTATCTGTCCTGGGAGTGTTTGATGGGGGACAGTGTAGAGGAAGCTTTACTCTGCATCTAACCCCGTGCTGTACCTGTCCTGGGAGTGTTTGATGGGGACAGTGTAGAGGGAGCTTTACTCTGCATCTAACCCCGTGCTGTACCTGTCCTGGGAGTGTTTGATGGGGGACAGTGTCGAGGGAGCTTTACTCTGCATCTAACCCCGTGCTGTATCTGTCCTGGGAGTGTTTGATGGGGACAATGTAGAGGGAGCTTCACTCTGCATCTAACCCCGTGCTGTATCTGTCCTGGGAGTGTTTGATGGGGACAATGTAGAGGGAGCTTTACTCTGCATCTATCCCCGTGCTGTACCTGTCCTGGGAGTGTTTGATGGGGGACAGTGTAGAGGGAGCTTTACTCTGCATCTAACCCCGTGCTGTACCTGTCCTGGGAGTGTTTGATGGGGGACAGTGGAGAGGGAGCTTTACTCTGCATCTAACCCCGTGCTGTACCTGTCCTGGGAGTGTTTGATGGGGACAGTGTAGAGGAAGCTTTACTCTGTATCTAACCCCGTGCTGTATCTGTCCAGGGAGTGTTTGATGGGGACAGTGTAGAGGGAGCTTTACTTTGCATCTAACCCCATGCTGTACCTGCCCTGGGAGTGATTGATGGGGACAGTGTAGAGGGAGCTTTACTCTGCATCTAACCCCGTGCTCTACCTGTCCTGGGTGTGTTTGATGGGGACAGTGTAGAGGGAGCTTTACTCTGCATCTAACCCCGTGCTCTACCTGTCCTGGGTGTGTTTGATGGGGGACAGTGTCGAGGGAGCTTTACTCTGTATCTAACCCCGTGCTGTATTTGTCCTGGGAGTGTTTGATGGGGGACAGTGTCGAGGGAGCTTTACTCTGCATCTAACCCCGTGCTGTATCTGTCCTGGGAGTGTTTGATGGGGACAGTGTAGAGGGAGCTTTTCACTGTATCTAACCCCGTGCTGTACCTGTCCTGGGAGTTTTTGATGGGGGACAGTGTCGAGGGAGCTTTACTCTGCATCTAACCCCGTGCTGTATCTGTCCTGGGAGTGTTTGATGGGGACAGTGTAGAGGGAGCTTTACTCTGTATCGAACCCCGTGCTGTACCTGTCCTGGGAGTGTTTGATGGGGGACAGTGTAGAGGGAGCTTTACTCTGTATGTAACCCCGTGCTGTACCTGTCCTGGGAGTGTTTGATGGGGACAGTGTAGAGGGAGGTTTACTCTGTATCTAACGCCGTGCTGTACCTGTCCTGGGAGTTTTTGATGGGGACAGTGTAGAGGGAGCTTTACTCTGTATCTCACCCCGTGCTGTACCTGTCCTGGGAGTGTTTGATGGGGACAGTGTAGAGGGAGCTTTACTCTGTATCTTACCCCGTGCTGTACCTGTCCTGGGAGTGTTTGATGGGGACAGTGTAGAGGGAGGTTTACTCTGTATCTAACCCCGTGCTGGACCTGTCCTGGGAGTTTTTGATGGGGACAGAGTAGAGGGAGCTTTACTCTGTATCTAACCCCGTGCTGTACCTGTCCTGGGAGTGTTTGATGGGGACAGTGTAGAGGCAGCTTTACTCTGGATCTAACCCCGTGCTGCACCTGTCCGGGGAGTGTTTGATGGGGACAGTGTGGATGGAGCTTTACTTTGTACCTAAACGCGTGCTGTACCTCTCCTGAGAATGTTTGATGGGGACAGTGTAGATGGAGCTTTACTCTGCATCTAACCCCGTGCTGTCCCTGTCCTGGGAGTGTTTGATGGGGGACAGTGTAGAGGAAGCTTTACTGCATCTAACCCCGTGCTGTATCTGTCCTGGGAGTGTTTGATGGGGGACAGTGTAGAGGGAGCTTTACTCTGCATGAAACCCCGTGCTGTATCTGTCCAGGGAGTGTTTGATGGGGGACAGTGTAGAGGGAGCTTTACTCTGTATCTGACCCCGTGCTGTACCTGTCCAGGGTGTGTTTGATGGGGGACAATGTAGAGGGAGCTTTACTCTGTATCTAACCCCGTGCTGTACCTGTCCAGGGTGTGTTTGATGGGGGACAATGTAGAGGGAGCTTTACTCTGTATCTCACCCCGTGCTGTACTTGTCCAGGGTGTGTTTGATGGGGGACAATGTAGAGGGAGCTTTACTCTGCATCTAACCCCGTGCTGTACCTGTCCTGGGAGTGTTTGATGGGGGACAGTGTAGAGGGAGCTTTACTCTGTATCTAACCCCGTGCTGTACCTGTCCAGGGTGTGTTTGATGGGGGACAATGTAGAGGGAGCTTTACTCTGCATCTAACCCCGTGCTGTACCTGTCCTGGGAGTGTTTGATGGGGACAGTGTAGAGGGAGCTTTACTCTGTATCTAACCCCGTGCTGTATCTGTCCTGGGAGTGTTTGATGGGGACAGTGTAGAGGAAGCTTTACTCTGCATCAAACCCCGTGCTGTACCTGTCCTGGGAGTGTTTGATGGGGGACAGTGTAGAGGGAGCTTTACTCTGTATCTAACCCCGTGCTGTATCTGTCCTGGGAGTGTTTGATGGGGGACAGTGTAGAGGAAGCTTTACTCTGCATCTAACCCCGTGCTGTACCTGTCCTGGGAGTGTTTGATGGGGACAGTGCAGAGGGAGCTTTACTCTGCATCTAACCCCGTGCTGTACCTGTCCTGGGAGTGTTTGATGGGGGACAGTGCAGAGGCAGCTTTACTCTGCATCGAACCCCGTGCTGTATCTGTCCTGGGAGTGTTTGATGGGGACAATGTAGAGGGAGCTTTACTCTGCATCTAACCCCGTGCTGTATCTGTCCTGGGAGTGTTTGATGGGGACAATGTAGAGGGAGCTTTACTCTGCATCTATCCCCGTGCTGTACCTGTCCTGGGCGTGTTTGATGGGGGACAGTGTAGAGGGAGCTTTACTCTGCATCTAACCCCGTGCTGTACCTGTCCTGGGAGTGTTTGATGGGGGACAGTGTAGAGGGAGCTTTACTCTGCATCTAACCCCGTGCTGTACCTGTCCTGGGAGTGTTTGATGGGGACAGTGTAGAGGAAGCTTTACTCTGTATCTAACCCCGTGCTGTATCTGTCCAGGGAGTGTTTGATGGGGACAGTGTAGAGGGAGCTTTACTCTGCATCTAACCCCATGCTGTACCTGTCCTGGGAGTGTTTGATGGGGACAGTGTAGAGGGAGCTTTACTCTGCATCTAACCCCGTGATCTACCTGTCCTGGGTGTGTTTGATGGGGACAGTGTAGAGGGAGCTTTACTCTGCATCTAACCCCGTGCTCTACCTGTCCTGGGTGTGTTTGATGGGGGACAGTGTCGAGGGAGCTTTACTCTGTATCGAACCCCGTGCTGTATCTGTCCTGGGAGTGTTTGATGGGGGACAGTGTCGAGGGAGCTTTACTCTGCATCTATCCCCGTGCTGTATCTGTCCTGGGAGTGTTTGATGGGGACAGTGTAGAGGGAGCTTTACTCTGTATCTAACCCCGTGCTGTACCTGTCCTGGGAGTGTTTGATGGGGACAGTGTGGAGGGAGCTTTACTCTGTATCTAACCCCGTGCTGTACCTGTCCTGGGAGTGTTTGATGGGGACAGTGTAGAGGAAGCTTTACTCTGCATCTAACCCCGTGCTGTACCTGTCCTGGGAGTGTTTGATGGGGACAGTGTAGAGGAAGCTTTACTCTGCATCTAACCCCGTGCTGTACCTGTCCTGGGAGTGTTTGATGGGGGACAGTGTCGAGGCAGCTTTACTCTGTATCTAACCCCGTGCTGTACCTGTCCTGGGAGTGTTTGATGGGGACAGTGTAGAGGGAGCTTTACTCTGCATCGAACCCCGTGCTGTATCTGTCCTGGGAGTGTTTGATGGGGGACAATGTAGAGGAAGCTTTACTCTGTATCTAACCCTGTGCTGTATCTGTCCTGGGAGTGTTTGATGGGGGACAGTGTAGAGGAAGCTTTACTCTGCATGTAACCCCGTGCTGTACCTGTCCTGGGAGTGTTTGATGGGGACAGTGTAGAGGGAGCTTTACTCTGCATCTAACCCCGTGCTTGTACCTGTCCTGGGAGTGTTTGATGGGGGACAGTGGAGGGGGAGCTTTACTCTGCATCTAACCCCGTGCTGTATCTGTCCTGGGAGTGTTTGATGGGGACAATGTAGAGGGAGCTTTACTCTGCATCTAACCCCTGCTGTATCTGTCCTGGGAGTGTTTGATGGGGGACAATGTAGAGGAAGCTTTACTCTGCATCTAACCCCGTGCTGTACCTGTCCTGGGAGTGTTTGATGAGGGACAGTGTAGAGGGAGCTTTACTCTGTATATAACCCCGTGCTGTACCTGTCCAGGGTGTGTTTGATGGGGGACAATGTAGAGGGAGCTTTACTCTGCATCTAACCCCGTGCTGCACCTGTCCTGGGAGTGTTTGATGGGGACAGTGTAGAGGGAGCTTTACTCTGTATCTAACCCCGTGCTCTATCTGTCCTGGGAGTGTTTGATGGGGACAGTGTCGAGGAAGCTTTACTCTGCATCTAACCCCGTGCTGTACCTGTCCTGGGAGTGTTTGATGGGGGACAGTGTAGAGAGAGCTTTACTCTGTATCTCACCCCGTGCTGTATCTGTCCTGGGAGTGTTTGATGGGGGACAGTGTAGAGGAAGCTTTACTCTGCATCTAACCCCGTGCTGTACCTGTCCTGGGAGTGTTTGATGGGGGACAGTGTAGAGGAAGCTTTACTGCATCTAACCCCGTGCTGTATCTGTCCTGGGAGTGTTTGATGGGGGACAGTGTAGAGGGAGCTTTACTCTGCATCAAACCCCGTGCTGTATCTGTCCAGTGAGTGTATGATGGGGGACAGTGTAGAGGGAGCTTTACTCTGTATCTAACCCCGTGCTGTACCTGTCCAGTGTGTGTTTGATGGGGGACAATGTAGAGGGAGCTTTACTCTGTATCGAACCCCGTGCTGTAACTGTCCAGGGTGTGTTTGATGGGGGACAATGTAGAGGGAGCTTTACTCTGTATCTAACCCCGTGCTGTACTTGTCCAGGGTGTGTTTGATGGGTTTACAATGTAGAGGGAGCTTTACTCTGCATCTAACCCCGTGCTGTACCTGTCCTGGGAGTGTTTGATGGGGGACAGTGTAGAGGGAGCTTTACTCTGTATCTAACCCCGTCCTGTACCTGTCCAGGGTGTGTTTGATGGGGGACAATGGAGAGGGAGCTTTACTCTGCATCTAACCCCGTGCTGTACCTGTCCTGGGAGTGTTTGATGGGGACAGTGTAGAGGGAGCTTTACTCTGTATCTAACCCCGTGCTGTATCTGTCCTGGGAGTGTTTGATGGGGACAGTGTTGAGGAAGCTTTCCTCTGCATCTAACCCCGTGCTGTACCTGTCCTGGGAGTGTTTGATGGGGGCAGTGTCGAGGGAGCTTTACTCTGTATCTAACCCCGTGCTGTACCTGTCCTGGGAGTGTTTGATGGGGACAGTGTAGAGGAAGCTTTACTCTGTATCTAACCCCGTGCTGTATCTGTCCAGGGAGTGTTTGATGGGGACAGTGTAGAGGGAGCTTTACTCTGCATCTAACCCCATGCTGTACCTGTCCTGGGAGTGTTTGATGGGGACAGTGTAGAGGGAGCTTTACTCTGCATCTAACCCCGTGCTCTACCTGTCCTGGGTGTGTTTGATGGGGACAGTGCAGAGGGAGCTTTACTCTGCATCTAACCCCGTGCTCTACCTGTCCTGGGTGTGTTTGATGGGGGACAGTGTCGAGGGAGCTTTCCTCTGTATCGAACCCCGTGCTGTATCTGTCCTGGGAGTGTTTGATGGGGGACAGTGTCGAGGCAGCTTTACTCTGTATCTAACCCCGTGCTGTACCTGTCCTGGGAGTGTTTGATGGGGACAGTGTAGAGGGAGCTTTACTCTGCATCGAACCCCGTGCTGTATCTGTCCTGGGAGTGTTTGATGGGGGACAATGTAGAGGAAGCTTTACTCTGCATCTAACCCCGTGCTGTACCTGTCCTGGGAGTGTTTGATGGGGGACAGTGTAGAGGAAGCTTTACTCTGTATCTAACCCTGTGCTGTATCTGTCCTGGGAGTGTTTGATGGGGGACAGTGTAGAGGAAGCTTTACTCTGCATCTAACCCCGTGCTGTACCTGTCCTGGGAGTGTTTGATGGGGACAGTGTAGGGGGAGCTTTACTCTGCATCTAACCCCGTGCTGTACCTGTCCTGGGGGTGTTTGATGGGGGACAGTGGAGAGGGAGCTTTACTCTGCATCTAACCCCGTGCTGTATCTGTCCTGGGAGTGTTTGATGGGGACAATGTAGAGGGAGCTTTACTCTGCATCTAACCCCTGCTGTATCTGTCCTGGGAGTGTTTGATGGGGACAATGTAGAGGGAGCTTTACTCTGCATCTATCCCCGTGCTGTACCTGTCCTGGGAGTGTTTGATGGGGACAGTGTAGAGGGAGCTTTACTCTGCATCTAACCCCGTGCTGTATCTGTCCTGGGAGTGTTTGATGGGGGACAATGTAGAGGAAGCTTTACTCTGCATCTAACCCCGTGCTGTACCTGTCCTGGGAGTGTTTGATGAGGGCCAGTGTAGAGGGAGCTTTACTCTGTATATAACCCCGTGCTGTACCTGTCCAGGGTGTGTTTGATGGGGGACAATGTAGAGGGAGCTTTACTCTGCATCTAACCCCGTGCTGCACCTGTCCTGGGAGTGTTTGATGGGGACAGTGTAGAGGGGGCTTTACTCTGTATCTAACCCCGTGCTCTCTCTGTCCTGGGAGTGTTTGATGGGGACAGTGTCGAGGAAGCTTTACTCTGCATCTAACCCCGTGCTGTACCTGTCCTGGGAGTGTTTGATGGGGGACAGTGCAGAGGGAGCTTTACTCTGTATCTCACCCCGTGCTGTATCTGTCCTGGGAGTGTTTGATGGGGGACAGTGTAGAGGAAGCTTTACTCTGCATCTAACCCCGTGCTGTACCTGTCCTGGGAGTGTTTGATGGGGACAGTGTAGAGGGAGCTTTACTCTGCATCTAACCCCGTGCTGTCCCTGTCCTGGGAGTGTTTGATGGGGTACAGTGTAGAGGAAGCTTTACTGCATCTAACCCCGTGCTGTATCTGTCCTGGGAGTGTTTGATGGGGGACAGTGTAGAGGGAGCTTTACTCTGCATCAAACCCCGTGCTGTATCTGTCCAGTGAGTGTATGATGGGGGACAGTGTAGAGGGAGCTTTACTCTGTATCTAACCCCGTGCTGTACCTGTCCAGGGTGTGTTTGATGGGGGACAATGTAGAGGGAGCTTTACTCTGTATCGAACCCCGTGCTGTATCTGTCCTGGGAGTGTTTGATGGGGGACAATGTAGAGGAAGCTTTACTCTGCATCTAACCCCGTGCTGTACCTGTCCTGGGAGTGTTTGATGGGGGACAGTGTAGAGGAAGCTTTACTCTGTATCTAACCCTGTGCTGTATCTGTCCTGGGAGTGTTTGATGGGGGACAGTGTAGAGGAAGCTTTACTCTGCATCTAACCCCGTGCTGTACCTGTCCTGGGAGTGTTTGATGGGGACAGTGTAGAGGGAGCTTTACTCTGCATCTAACCCCGTGCTGTACCTGTCCTGGGGGTGTTTGATGGGGGACAGTGGAGAGGGAGCTTTACTCTGCATCTAACCCCGTGCTGTATCTGTCCTGGGAGTGTTTGATGGGGACAATGTAGAGGGAGCTTTACTCTGCATCTAACCCCTGCTGTATCTGTCCTGGGAGTGTTTGATGGGGACAATGTAGAGGGAGCTTTACTCTGCATCTATCCCCGTGCTGTACCTGTCCTGGGAGTGTTTGATGGGGACAGTGTAGAGGGAGCTTTACTCTGCATCTAACCCCGTGCTGTATCTGTCCTGGGAGTGTTTGATGGGGGACAATGTAGAGGAAGCTTTACTCTGCATCTAACCCCGTGCTGTACCTGTCCTGGGAGTGTTTGATGAGGGCCAGTGTAGAGGGAGCTTTACTCTGTATATAACCCCGTGCTGTACCTGTCCAGGGTGTGTTTGATGGGGGACAATGTAGAGGGAGCTTTACTCTGCATCTAACCCCGTGCTGCACCTGTCCTGGGAGTGTTTGATGGGGACAGTGTAGAGGGGGCTTTACTCTGTATCTAACCCCGTGCTCTCTCTGTCCTGGGAGTGTTTGATGGGGACAGTGTCGAGGAAGCTTTACTCTGCATCTAACCCCGTGCTGTACCTGTCCTGGGAGTGTTTGATGGGGGACAGTGCAGAGGGAGCTTTACTCTGTATCTCACCCCGTGCTGTATCTGTCCTGGGAGTGTTTGATGGGGGACAGTGTAGAGGAAGCTTTACTCTGCATCTAACCCCGTGCTGTACCTGTCCTGGGAGTGTTTGATGGGGACAGTGTAGAGGGAGCTTTACTCTGCATCTAACCCCGTGCTGTCCCTGTCCTGGGAGTGTTTGATGGGGGACAGTGTAGAGGAAGCTTTACTGCATCTAACCCCGTGCTGTATCTGTCCTGGGAGTGTTTGATGGGGGACAGTGTAGAGGGAGCTTTACTCTGCATCAAACCCCGTGCTGTATCTGTCCAGTGAGTGTATGATGGGGGACAGTGTAGAGGGAGCTTTACTCTGTATCTAACCCCGTGCTGTACCTGTCCAGGGTGTGTTTGATGGGGGACAATGTAGAGGGAGCTTTACTCTGTATCGAACCCCGTGCTGTAACTGTCCAGGGTGTGTTTGATGGGGGACAATGTAGAGGGAGCTTTACTCTGTATCTAACCCCGTGCTGTACTTGTCCAGGGTGTGTTTGATGGGTTTACAATGTAGAGGGAGCTTTACTCTGCATCTAACCCCGTGCTGTACCTGTCCTGGGAGTGTTTGATGGGGGACAGTGTAGAGGGAGCTTTACTCTGTATCTAACGCCGTCCTGTACCTGTCCAGGGTGTGTTTGATGGGGGACAATGGAGAGGGAGCTTTACTCTGCATCTAACCCCGTGCTGTACCTGTCCTGGGAGTGTTTGATGGGGACAGTGTAGAGGGAGCTTTACTCTGTATCTAACCCCGTGCTGTATCTGTCCTGGGAGTGTTTGATGGGGACAGTGTTAAGGAAGCTTTCCTCTGCATCTAACCCCGTGCTGTACCTGTCCTGGGAGTGTTTGATGGGGGCAGTGTCGAGGGAGCTTTACTCTGTATCTAACCCCGTGCTGTATCTGTCCAGGGAGTGTTTGATGGGGACAGTGTAGAGGGAGCTTTACTCTGCATCTAACCCCATGCTGTACCTGTCCTGGGAGTGTTTGATGGGGACAGTGTAGAGGAAGCTTTACTCTGTATCTAACCCCGTGCTGTATCTGTCCAGGGAGTGTTTGATGGGGACAGTGTAGAGGGAGCTTTACTCTGCATCTAACCCCATGCTGTACCTGTCCTGGGAGTGTTTGATGGGGACAGTGTAGAGGGAGCTTTACTCTGCATCTAACCCCGTGCTCTACCTGTCCTGGGTGTGTTTGATGGGGACAGTGCAGAGGGAGCTTTACTCTGCATCTAACCCCGTGCTCTACCTGTCCTGGGTGTGTTTGATGGGGGACAGTGTCGAGGGAGCTTTCCTCTGTATCGAACCCCGTGCTGTATCTGTCCTGGGAGTGTTTGATGGGGGACAGTGTCGAGGGAGCTTTACTCTGCATCTCACCCCGTGCTGTATCTGTCCTGGGAGTGTTTGATGGGGACAGTGTCGAGGGAGCTTTACTCTGTATCTAACCCCGTGCTGTACCTGTCCTGGGAGTGTTTGATGGGGACAGTGCAGAGGGAGCTTTACTCTGTATCTAACCCCGTGCTGTACCTGTCCTGGGAGAGTTTGATGGGGACAGTGTAGAGGAAGCTTTACTCTGTATCTAACCCCGTGCTGTACCTGTCCTGGGAGTGTTTGATGGGGACAGTGTAGAGGAAGCTTTAATCTGCATCTAACCCCGTGCTGTACCTGTCCTGGGAGTGTTTGATGGGGGACAGTGTCGAGTCAGCTTTACTCTGTATCTAACCCCGTGCTGCACCTGTCCTGGGAGTGTTTGATGGGGACAGTGTAGAGGGAGCTTTACTCTGCATCTAACCCCGTGCTGTATCTGTCCTGGGAGTGTTTGATGGGGGACAATGTAGAGGAAGCTTTACTCTGCATCTAACCCCGTGCTGTACCTGTCCTGGGAGTGTTTGATGGGGGACAGTGGAGAGGAAGCTTTACTCTGTATCTAACCCCGTGCTGTATCTGTCCTGGGAGTGTTTGATGGGGGACAGTGTAGAGGAAGCTTTACTCTGCATCTAACCCCGTGCTGTACCTGTCCTGGGAGTGTTTGATGGGGACAGTGTAGAGGGAGCTTTACTCTGCATCTAACCCCGTGCTGTACCTGTCCTGGGAGTGTTTGATGGGGGACAGTGTCGAGGGAGCTTTACTCTGCATCTAACCCCGTGCTGTATCTGTCCTGGGAGTGTTTGACGGGGACAATGTAGAGGGAGCTTTACTCTGCATCTAACCCCGTGCTGTATCTGTCCTGGGAGTGTTTGATGGGGACAATGTAGAGGGAGCTTTACTCTGCATCTATCCCCGTGCTGTACCTGTCCTGGGAGTGTTTGATGGGGGACAGTGT